>NW_010969242.1:296026-354211 GCF_000463585.1 Tarenaya hassleriana | reverse complement strand
AGCCTCGAGAACCATTCCTGATCTACAAGTCATGGTTAGCCTCTAGCAAGACGCCATGACCACCCACGTTGAATTGAGTTAGAGGTGATCTAACCAAGGCAATAACAGCTCGAGTTCTGATCCTTTATCTCACGATATCATGTGTTGAACAAGGGCATGGTTTGAGCCACCCTTCAAGTTCAACCGCTTTCTCGTCTTTGTAAATCGACTACTAAAATAGATGCAACTTCATCTATAGCGTGGCCACGCGTTTTCATAGTCCGACTTCCACGAGGGGGCCCAGCGATATCTCTCCTATTGAGGAGGTGACAAATCCCATATTGCATGTCTATTATCTCCATATGATTTGTGAACGTATCTGATCAACGCCGTTATAATCATCCGGTTAAAGACGACGTTTGACGCAGTCAAGATACGCCACTCCTCATATCAGATACTCTAGACATCTCAGGTCTGAGGATCCAAGAACGAACCGCTGTATGAGATTCAAGTCATGACTCTGTCCATGTGACAATCTCATGCGGGTCAACCAGTCACTCGTTCACAACGAGTACCCATGATTGTGATATGCATCCAATGCATCGATCACACCTCATGCTAGTCTTAATTTATCATTGTTCCCACAATGATAACTGACCAGGGTGTTTAGAATCATTCTATAATGATTCAAGGATACCAAAATATAACAAACATGCCAATCATATAACGGGAATGCAATGCATTCATAAATCAATGAATCAATACAAAGTCAAAATGTCATATCACGGATCATCCTAGAGCATTACAACCAACACTTGAACCCATCAGTACGGGGGGTCATGGTTGGGTACGCTGTTGTCTCCCGTGATTGACCGAGTGCGTCGTGGCGCCATTATGTACGGCACCACGTGGTTGTACTTAGCGAACGACGACTAGTAGAATGTCATTATGTACGGCATTTGTAAAACAGTTTTCTTTTAGAATGATTATCGAAAAGCATTTTTCAGTGTGAAAACCTTAAATAATGAGTCGTTCTTTCCCGTGGATAGAACGTCACTCTGATACCAAAAGTTGTGACACCCGAATCCCGCATCCCGTGAACATGATATGCCACATGGACGAAAACCAATAAAATATAATAAAACCAAAAGTACGGGAATTTAAAATCGTTTTTAAATACAAATACGCAGCGGAATAAAATCATCACACGTTTCTCGAAAACAACACTTGTCCAAACGCACAATTGAACACAACCGTTTCCACAAACCAAAACGTACAAAATAGGATTGTTTATCCGTACATAAATGATGCTTTCACAAAGTTGTCGCCGTCTAAAGTGCGCTACTCGTGCTCCTCAGGATCTGAAAAATTCAACAACGGAGGGCTAAGCAAAAAGCTTAGTGAGCAGCTCGGGTTGAGCCCGGAGAGCCCATTCTCATGGAGAACGGTGCCAACTAATCTCTCAATACAAGAATTTCCTTTTTATCCATTTAAATTAATCCTTTTTAATACATTATCATTATTCCATACATTTTCGATACATGATAGTACTGACTCCAAAGTCGTCAACCGGTACAATCGTGCATCCTTCCCCGTTGGTATCATCCAATACTGACTCCACGTCGTCTACCGGTATTGGATTCAACCCTGCTCATCTGTAATAGTACTGACTCCACATCGTCAACCGACACTATTACAGAGGCAACCACACAGATCCACCAGTACTGACTCCACGCCGTCAACCGGTACTGGCTTCGCACATCATTTCCATAACGGTACTGACTCCACTTTGTCGACCGGTATCGTCACGGAAACGTCCACCCAATTACACCAGTACTGACTCCACATCGTCAACCGGTACTGGTATTACATTTCGGTAATAGTGCTGACTCCAAGTTCGTCAACCGGTACTATTACCGAAACCACACATCCTCCAGTGCTGACTCCAAGTTCGTCAACCGACACTGGTTCCATATCCCACACATCCCCGTACTAGTACTGACTCACGTCGTCAACCGGTACTAAATACGGGTTCCATTACCCATTCAATCACATGCTTTATCATAATTATATATAACCATTATACCCATATTACCCTTTCCGAGTTTTTCTCTAGATTTAATCTTCGTGTTCACTTCGGTTTGCGGATTAATACCTTTCCTTATGTGCAATTCTACCTTTTTCATATTCGTTCGACATGCTCATTTAATCCTAGTTCGTTTGATTACCATTTAACACCATATTACAGTTTGATCCATTTGAATCTATAGTCGGGGTTGCAGCGTGGATCGAACGGTCCAACCATTGTGGGATTTTTCACTATTCATATTGCCTGGACCGTCCGTTCTACGAGGCCAGACCGGGAGGTCCAGCTCCTTCGGACCGTCCCTTCTACGTGGTCCAGACCGGGCGGTCCATCTCCTTCGGACCGTCCGTTCTCCCTTGTTTCTCAGACCGGGCGGTCTACATCTTGCTGGAACGGTCGACCCAGATTATCTACATGTTCGTTCTGTCTTGTCCCAGACCGGACGGTCTACACATGGAGACCGGGCGGTCTGGGACCCAGGACTTCATCTTCCTCGCGAGATTCAGTCCGATCTTTCGCCATTTTTGGCCAAATTCTGATCCGATTTCAATTCTAATCGTTACCCACTAAATATTTAACATTCCTAGGTGTTCAACTCTTGCAGAATCACTAGTCTACACCATAAATCATGAAAATAGAATCTCACAAACATAATCCAAACCACTCACCTCGGATTTCTGTGAGTTGTGTTTTCCTCTGAGCTTGTGCGAGTTCTACAGGTCTTCTTATCCTCCGAAACTTTCTGGAAACCTCCTTGGGGTGTCCCTCTTCGATTTCCCGAGCTCGCTTTGCCTCAGTTCTTCCTCAATCTCTCTCCCTTTCTCCTTTTTTTCGAAAATCCTTTTTTTCAATCGAGATGGTTTTCTTCGTCTGATTGGAGCCGATTTATCAGCCGTTTCAGAGACCAAATCGACCAAAACGCGGCCTGGAGGCCAGTCTATGTCTAGCACTACACGGGAGTGGCGGCTGGTGGCGTGTGGGGACAGATTGCCGCGCAATAATCGCGGCCAAAAGGTGGAAGAAAGTCAGAAATTTCGGTCACTTTTTCCGCAATTTCAGACCGTTCGTTCTAATGATGGTCCGTCCGTTCTGTAACATGCAGAACGTCCGGTCTGCATCCTGGTCCGTCTGGTCTGGACCGATTTTTCGTCTTTTTCTCCGTTTTTCGATAGACCGGTCGGTCTACCTCTGGACCGATCGGTCTAGACTCTATTTCCTTTGTTTTTTCGACAGTTTCGACGCGTTTGAGTCCCGTTGATCCCTTGGTTCGATTCTTTTGTCAATCACCTTATATTTTAGACTTGTTTTACCCTATTTTATTCTCGAAGTTAATTTAAATAATTTATTCGGGAATCGGGGTATTACAATCCATCACGCCTCATGTTAGTCTTAATTCATCATTGCTCCCACAATGACAAGCGACTAAGAAATTTAGGATCGTTCATAAAGATCCATGGATATCATTATTTATCAAATATGAAAAATAAATAATGAACAAATAATGCATTCATCCAATAAATACATCGTATCATACATAGTTCTCATATCGTATGATCATCCTAGAGCATCACATCTATCAGTTAATTCGATGAAAATGGGTATGATTAGAAAGAGGAAGTTGCAATGAACACATAGAAACAAACAAAACTCGATTTGGTGAAGAAATAAGTAAGATATGAAAGTTTGAAAATCAGAGAAAACTGTAAATTTCAGAGAAGAACACGAGCATGTTCTAAGTCCGAGACTTTCGAGTCATTACCCACAAAATAGTGAATAAATTGATGGCTACAATCAAAAGAGGACATTTCAATGAGCATTTAGAAACAAACGACACTCAATTTGGACAAGAAATGAGCAAGTTATGAACCAACAAAGTCGAACCGAAAACAACAACAATAACATGGCCTCATTCCCAAGTTCATTTGGGGTCAGCCGCATGAAGTCGAACCGAAAAACTGAAAAAAAATCGCGAAATCCAGATCTTTCATAGCCAAGACCGATTGGTCTAGGCCCTCTAGACCGACCGATCTAGGCCTAGACCGAAAGGTCTAGCCCTGAAAATGCCAGAAACGTCCGAAAATGCCCAGACCGACCGGTCCAGACCCCGGAAAGGCCTAGACCGACCGGTCTAGACTAGAAAAGTGATGAAATTGAGCCAAAAAGGTCTTGAGATGAAATATAAGCCTTGGGTCGACCAAGCTATGTGAAAAACGAGCCGGAACAATGACCAAGCTATGTGAATGCGTGAGGCGCATTGTTGTCGTGAGATGCGACGGCCAACGTCATGAGATGTGACGGGCGTGAGAGGCGCTCCTAGTCATGCGAAGTGACTAGGGTTTACGGCTAACCCTATGGTGCGAAGCCATACAGGACTTGATTGTTGCGCGAAGCAACGACCAACGTCATGAAATGTGACGGGCGTGAGAGGCGCTCCTAGTCATGCGAAGTGACTAGGGTTTACGGCTAACCCTATGGTGTGAAGCCATACGGGATTTGATTGTTGCGCGAAGCAACGCCCAATGTCATGAGATGTGACGGGCGTGAGAGGCGCTCCTAGTCATGCGATGTGACTAGGGTTTACGGCTGATTCTATGGTGCGAAGCCATACATACTTGATTGTCGTGAGATGCGACGGCCAACGTCATGAGATGTGACGGGCGTGAGAGGAGCTCCTGGTCATGAGAAGTGACCAGGGTTTACGGCTAGCTCGATAGTGTGACGGGAATTGATACGATGATGTTTTTATATGATATAAATATATGTTTAATATTGAATAATTATATTTTTTGTTTTATCGTTTTAATACCGTTCTCGCTGGGAACGAGTTTACCGGATCCCACCCGGATCATTCACTAAGTAGTTGTGCTTAGCCCTCGTAGTTTCACCTTTTTCAGATCGCAAGGAGCACGTATAGGACGTTTGGGGTGACGAATACTTCGAAAAGACAACATCATGTACGGGGTTTTTCTTATTTGTACGAGTTGAACTATGGAATACGATTCCTATGTTTGTATGGTTGTAGCTTTTCAATTCAGACATGTGTGGTTTAAGACTTAACCGTTGTTTAATTCCGCTGTGTATTTCATATTTAAAAAGTTTTAAAAATTCTCGTATTGTGGTTTTGTAATATTTACTACTTTTAGTCCATGTGATACATCCTGTGACGGGAAAGAACGTCCCACTACCTTAAGATTTTTAAAATGAAAATGTTTTCGAAAACCATGTTCGAAGAAAATCTTTTTGCAAAGAACCGTACATACGATGTGTTGTCTGAGGTCACCGCTAATGCTACCTTAACCTTGGTGTAGTGAAATGGCGCCACGACGTGCTCAGTCTACGGGGAGACAACAATGTCCCCAACCATGCTCCTCAGGCTGCGGAGTTTAGAGAATTTCAGGAGGAAATACGTAATGAATTCCGTGCATTCCAGGAGACCATGATACAAACCTTGATGGCACATCTCCCACCTCCACCCCCAGCGCGAGGTCCGGAACCTAGGGGGAGGACCTGCCTCCGCCGCCACCTATACCAACAGCGGTAGGGGACTATCTACCCATTGATCGGGAGTTACGGGCCATGCACACTCCCAAGTTTGGAGGATCGCTGGATCCCGAGGCTGCAGAAGAATGGATGACGTGCATCACACGAGACCTGGAATATGTTCAGTGTCCCCTACGTTATCGAGCGCTACTAGCGAGCCATCACTTGTCCGGGCAAGCTCGAAATTGGTGGGAAAAGGTGGTACAGGAGATGTCGGACGGACATCGCTTCACCTGGGAAGAATTCAAGGAGGAATTTGAGAGGAAATATTACCGCTGACAGAATCAGGAACGTCATCTCTCTGAGTTCATTGCAACAAGGGAGCATGATTGTGAGAGATTACGAAGCTGAATTCGTACACATGCTTAAGCATTTGACGCATTTGGTGCCCCTAGAGAGCCAGAAGATCACTAAGTTTGTCGTAGGACTACGACCCTCACTCCGCTGGAGAGTCGCACTCCACGAGTTTCGAACCCTGAGCCATTGCATTGATCAGCTGGAGAAGGCAGAGGAAGCCGAGAAGGAGGAGAGAGCCAGCAGGGCCCACGACCGAAGTCCTCCCAGACGCCACCCCTATACGCGTTCGTCAGGGAAGACTGGTCAGACTGGCCAGAGCAGCCGGGTACAAGACAAGGGTAAGGTGCCAGTCACCCAGGCTTTACCTCCACCACCTCGGCGAGCACCACCTATCTGCTATCGGTGCCAGCAGCCAGGGCACTTTGCGGCATATTGTACGGTGAGACCCGCAGAGCTGCAAGCGCAAGCGGCTAGGCCACCACCCCCACTGACCTACGGCTAGATCTGGAGTGGCCCTTAGGGTTTATGCCCTAGAAGCGGAGCACGAGATTCATGAAGCGGAGTGTAACGACCCGAGGTCGCTACAGAATGATAGAGCTGTCCCCACACACCAACACGGGACCTTTTAGCGTGTTTTGTCCTCACTCACACAAATCACGGAAAGTACTTCCCAAGAGGTCACCCATCCTGAGACTACTCCAAAGTCAGCACGCTTAACTTTGGAGTTCTCTCGAGATGGGCAACCGAAAAGGTAGATGCATCTTATTGCTATGAGTAGCTTAATTAATTCCTTTAAGTTATCTTAGACTGTGTAGTCCCATACCTACACAGCCCTCAGATCCCTCTCATTCTGGTGCGTTGATAACATGATTTTCTCATCTATTTCAAAGCCCATTGTGTGGCACTTTCGCATCAGTTTTGTGCGTTGTTAGATATTTAGAATCATTTTAGCACTGGGTTTTGCTTCTTCTGCTTTCTCTGGTGATTGAACAGGTAATGGACGCATTATGGACGAGCATAATCGAGGACTTCGGAGCATATTGGACCGGAACAGAACGATTAAGGCATTTCCAGCTTGAGTTGCATTAGAACACGACCGTTCGAGTTTAAACACGGTCGTGCAAAGGGAAGGAAACGAAGATATTCTTACAGACAATTGACACGGACCGTGTCGAGTCAAATACGGCTGTGTCGAGCCGCAACTCGCCCGTGTCCAGCCCGTGCAGAAGCGCATAAGTTTTGATCAGACAATTGACACGGGCCGTGTTCTACCTCAACACAGCCGTGTTACGTTTCGAGAAAACTTCCTATTTTTGCATTCGAACTTCCATTTTCAGAATGGAAAGAAGCCTAGCCGCCAAAGAAATAAATAGAAGACGTCTTGGGCTTCAGAAATGATCGAGAGATCACAGCAGAAGCCAGAGAACTCGAGAGAGAATCAAGACGGAGTTTTCCGGGAGCAGAGATTGAAGAATCGTCGTCGAGAGATCGCTGCGAGTCTTCTTTATCTGTTTCTATGTTTCTTCTTATTGATTTGAACTCGTTTGTTGTTATGGGTTGCGAGTAGTCGTTTCACTGTAGCTAGGGATTTAACCTTGTAGGGATTTGTTTGGTTTTTATTTTTCAAGACTACGTTATCGATACTCGGCGGTTTAATTGAATTGAGTTTATTGCTTTTGATCTTCTTGGCCAGTTGATTGATTGATTTTAGATTCTGATTGACAACGAGAGTTGGAATTAGATTCGGAACGAATTCATTAAATGAATTGATTAAGACTATTGAGAGATAGGTTAATCGGTTTAGGAACTGTGATAATGATCGTTAATGCATTTGATATTTTAATCTATTAGGTTGAGAGATCGATAGGTTAAATTATTGGATAGTGGATTTAGGACTTGAGAGAGCCAAATCTGATATTAGAACTTGAGATCCCCGATTAGAGTTTGATATTCGTGGATTCTCCATCCTTAGAAACAATCCGTGCGTGTTAAGGTTATCCCGGAGCTACGGTGGTTTAGTTATCTGAATTTACTTAGTTCGTTTATTGATTTATTTTTGCTATTCACATATTTCATCTGTTATTTCCTGATCTAATTCTTAGTCGAGTCTTGTTCTTAGTGTTAACTATTCCCTGTGTTCGACCCTGGTACTACAGTTATTCCGTATCCTTGCGGTATTCGTTGTATCTAGGTTTTTATTACTTGAGCTTATTTATACGCCTAGATTTGGTTATCAAGTTTTTGGCGCCGTTGTCGGGGAATAGTTTAGCGCTAGGATAGAGATTCCTTTGAATCTAGATCCTCTCTCGTTACTTTTATCTCGTTCCTGATCTATTCTAGTTCGTTGTCCTATTTTTCTGGTGTATAGGTTTCCCGGTGTATGACCAGGAGTTATGGGCCTGACAACCTAGTCCCTTTTGATCCAGAAATCGAGAAATCTGCCAAACGCATTCGGAAGAAGAAGAAACAACAGAAGAAGATGGAGGAATGTGCTTTAGCTGTCGAGAATGACAATAACACTTATGGGGCATATCTTCAGCCTAAGTACACTCAACAGCTCTCATGCATTCGTCGGCCCGATATCGCAATAAATTTGAATTCCAGCCGGCATTCATCAGTATGCTCAGCTCATCAGCATTTAGGGGCAGACCTAATGAAGATCCAATCCCCCATCTGACTCGATTCAAACTGCTATGCCAGTCTGTGAAGACGGTTCAAGGAGTCACCGATGAGTCACTTATGCTGATGGTTTTTCCATTCTCTCTAATGGACACTGCATTAGAATGGCTCTACACACTGCCGCCAGATTCCATTTTCTCTTGGGATCAGATGCAAGAGAAGTTCATGCAGCGATTCTTCCCTACTAGCAAAACCCAGCTCGCGAAGCAACAGATCAACTCTTTTATGCAGGAACCTGATGAATCTTTGCGCGAGACTTGGGATCGTTTTCTTGGCTATCAACGCCTCTGCCCTCATCACGGTTTGGACAAGAGGTACCTTATCTCCACTTTCTTGCAGGGTCTAAAGGAAGATACTCGAGTCCTCATTCGAGTTGCCTGTGGAGGAAGCCTCAATGAGAAGTCTTTTGACTTCATCGAACAACAAATCACTAAGATGGCTAACGAGTGTGCTCCTTCCCACGAATTCGTCAGAAATATTGGCTTTAAAGACAACCGTACAGGTAAGGAAAATCCATCTGAAATACATGCTTTACGTGCAAAGCTTGCCAAACTTAGAATGCAGGTAGAAAACGCCCATCAAATCACTGATCTGGACGCACCACGAGACGAGTACGTGCATGAGGATGTCAGCTACGTCGCCAACAATCCGTACTCGAACACGTACAACTCAGGTTGGAGGAATCACCCAAGGAGACATATATCTAGTGGGCTATTTTAAGATTTTTTTGATCCGTTTGAAAATTTCCACTTTGTGCTAGAGTTTTTCTGGTCTAATATTTGGGTATTGTTAAAAATTTAGGTTAAGGGGAAAAGGGAGCGCTCAGTGGATTCTTTTTCTGAACGAGCGAAACAAGAACGAAACAGAAGGCGCCGACTTCAAAGAGATGATCCAACTGTCCTGTGAGTATAATACACACATACACACACATTCCACTTATCTTGTCATATGTCTGGTGGGTATCTCCTCTCTTTAAGAAGAATACCTAAAACCACACAGTAATTTTTGTCTTGAAAACATGTTGAACAAGGTTGAGGGGTTGTGGACTGAAAAAAATGCGCAAAATCAGGGCAACCTTAAATGAAGCAAAGAGAATTAGAGAAAAGGTTGCTACTACAGCTCAGAAAGAAGACAACTCTGGTGAATCTGAGGTAATCATTGATGTACACTGTTCAAGTTTACTAGTTTTGTCAGTCTACCACTACCACGCATACGTAGATCTTACACCAGGTTAAGGTTTTGTTTTTACATTGGGTTAGTCGTGCCTGGCAGTGAGGGTAAGAAGTAAGTAATATTCATCGTAGATTATTCTTCTCTGCCTATTGTTACTCCGTTCCTTTGCTTCGCTTACCTCTTGTTTTCTCTGTTTCTGTATTCCTCTAAATTTCTTGTGGTCTCTTATATTGACCGAGTTATGATGGATACTTTTGTTTCCAGGAAGAAGCTATAAGGGATGATGAATATCACCACCTCCTCGTGGATGTAATTTCTCAGGCCCTTCTGTATTATTTTATCGAATGTGTAGAATTGCTTGTCCAGTAAGCTTTTCTTGCTTTCAAATTTCCTTGTTCAAAGGGCAGAATCATGTTGTTTATGTTTGGTTATGAAACCCTAAGTTGTATGTTGCAGTTGTGCAAGGCATTGACATTGTTGCAGAAGTACTGGAAAGCTCTTGAGATAGTTAATTTGGCTCGGAGATTGGATGCAAAAATGCTGCCGGTTGACAAGAAGAAGGAGCTTCAGTCGCTTGGAGCTCGTAACTTCTTAACTCAAACCCTCAGTTTATATCTTCTGAAGATCTGGATATTTATCATCGTGTAGTTCTATGTTCCCCATGCAAAGCCTTTATAGTTCTTTAATTTGCTCACTATACACTGATAATTGTCGTGTAGAGGCTTTTGCTTTTGCATACTGAAAGATTAGGGTTTTTTTTTTTGGGGTTAACAGAAATATCATGCGACACTTTGGACCCAAAGAAGTGGTTTGACTGTGTGAGATCTGTTATTCAGCAGCATCCACATCGTTTGGATGCTTGGAACTGCTACTTCAGAGTGATTTCAAGGTAATACAAGGCAGATTTACTCGGAAAATCTTGAGATTAAAAGTTATGAAACGGGTTTTTGTGGGTGGCGTGAAAAGACTGACAAATATCTCATTACGGTTGGAAATCCACAGACTCGGTAAACGAATTTCCACGGAAGCTAAGTTCATGCATCACTTGCGATCCAAGCACAGAGACTGTGTGCCGCCAATTCTCATTGCGGGTCACCACTTTATTGTTACCAGCCGACATCAAGATGCCGCCAGAGAATACCTCGAAGCATATAAATTGTTGCCCGAGAACCCTTTGATTAACCTATGTGTCGGTAAGTTTATTTCTTTTCTTTTCTCGTTATTCATTACCAGAAAACATGCAGAAAAGTTCATCATCCTCTCTTTTCCACTGTCTTTCAGGGACTTCCTTGATCAATTTAGCGCTTGGGTTTAGACTCCAGAACAAGTATCAGTGCCTCGCTCAAGGGTTCGCATTTCTCTACAATAATCTCAGGATTTGCAACAGCAGTCAGGTAGTCTTTAGATCTCACTTGTGAAATTCATGGTGTTTTCGTTAGCTGTGGGCACATCTCGGTTATCGGCTCGGTTTTCAAAAGCCTATATTTTTTTGGTTCTTATATTAGATTCTGTTCGTTTTCGGTTCAGGTTTAGTTTTCTCTGACAAAAATGCTCATGTTCCACAGAAATTTTCGGTTTTCGATTCGGGTCTGAACTTTTCGGTATAAGAAAATAGAAATCTATATCGATATGGTTTCTATATTAGATCCGTTTGGTCTCATTTGTTAGTGATAAAAATACTCATTTTTCAAAGATTTGTTTTTTAGCATTTACAAAAATCATAACCGTTAAATTTTTGTATCGAATTCGGTTTCGATTGGTTCGGTTTATGCATAACGAAATGCATTTTATGCAGGAGGCGTTGTATAACATAGCTCGTGCGTATCACCACGTAGGGTTAGTAACTCTGGCAGCGCCGTACTACGAGAAGGTGCTCGAAATCCACGAGAAGGAATACCCAACACCAAAACTCCCGAACGAGGATCCGAATGTCGCCGAAGAGCGTAAGCTTGTCAACTGCGACCTCCGCAGAGAAGCGGCACACAATCTGCATCTGATCTACAAGAACAGCGGGGCGTTCGACCTCGCAAGGCAGGTCTTGAAGGATCACTGCACGTTCTCAAGTATTAAGGTTATTATTATGCTCCTAGTATTGTACAAAAAACTTGCAATGTGTATATATACTAAAGATGCATGTGCGAATCTGAATCAAAGCGGTCCTGTAAAATTTTTTAAAATTAATATCAATAACCATTTGTTATATGCCAATAAAAACAAGAGGGTCGTGACAAAATGTGCCAAAACAATGTATATAGGTTGAACTTTTTTTTTCCCCAATACTACCCAAATATCCTTTAAAGTTACTTTTGGTCATCGTAAAAGATTTAGACTGTAAAAAATGAAAGAAAAAGTTACACGTTTAATTCTCTTCTTCGTTTCGTCAAATCTAGGTTTACAATTAACTCAAGAGCTCGACCAATTAATTTTTTCTTCGTTCCGACAAATACTCTCAGAAAAAACAGGGTGTCTAAAAAAACTCCAGATTTGATCGTACGAATCTGCCGGTAAAATTTATGGGTTTGGGCTTAAGAAATTAAGGCATGTTTGTCTAACCCGACCCGAAAATTTACGGATCAAAAACGGGGTAAAGATAAGCTGCGATCTTGTACCACGTGATAAGTCACGTGTTAAATTTCGACTGCTTATGTGGCACTAAAATAACGTGTAAGATGTCAAGTAACGGAGTTTACCGTCAACATTGGTCAATATTTAATCTAACACTGGCAAATTTAAAATTTTTACCGTCAACATCGGGTCCGGATTCTGATCAATCAGCTCCTAGGGTTTCTGGTAATTCAGATCGGGAGGGGGGAAAGGTGCAACATTTCGCGGCGAAGATGGAGGGATGGGATCCGAGCACGAAGTCGACGCTGACGCAGATCCCGCTCCTGACGACGAAGGCGGGTCCTAGAGATGGACAGGCATGGACGCAGAGGCTGAAGGAGGAGTACAAATCTCTGATCGCGTACACGCAGATGAACAAGTCCAACGACAACGACTGGTTCCGCATCTCCGCCGCGAATCCAGAGGGGACTCGTTGGACGGGCAAGTGTTGGTACGTCCACAACCTCCTCAAGTACGAATTCGATCTCCAGTTCGATATTCCGGTGACTTATCCGGCGACTGCTCCGGAGCTTGAATTGCCGGAGATTGACGGCAAGACCCAGAAGGTAAGATTGGGTTCTTCGATCGGTTTGTGCTTCCTTTTTTTTTTCGGAAGAGATTATGATTTTGTGATTTGGTTTTGTTGGTGAATTAGTTTTTGGCTAATTGGTTTGTGTTTTTTGTTTGCATGTAGATGTATAGAGGCGGGAAGATTTGCTTGACTGTGCATTTCAAGCCTCTGTGGGCCAAAAACTGGTAATTCTCAATGTCTTCTTCCTTATGATATATCTGTTGCATTCCCATTGAATAGAAGCAATTAGCATTCATGGATCAGATTCGTCGAATTGTCAGATGGTTTTGCTGGTGAATTTGCTCTGTGTCAGCTGTAATCTGTTATGGCAGTGTTACTGTAAGGGGGAACCAATGTAACATTTAAGAACCATGGTTGATTCGGTTAAGATGAAATGTGAATTGTGAGGAATCTGTGGTTATTCAGGTAAATGATGAGAATATGAAACTCTGTGCCACATTTTCTGTGGAATTTCATGATCTACAAACTGAAATTACTGAGTGTAAACTTGGGTACTAAGGTGGTTGTACAAAGAACAAATCGGGATTAAGTTGTTTAAGGCAGAGGTTCGAGTGACAACGTTTGATCCATCACTCTTACATGCATTTTCTTCCCAAGTATTAGCAGTTGTTTGTATTCTCGGTTCTGATAAGTAAATCCTCTTTTGCAGTCCTCGATTTGGAATAGCACACGCTCTTTGTTTGGGACTCGCACCATGGCTTGCCGCTGAGATTCCAATTCTCGTCGAATCTGGTATGATTAAGCACAAAGATGATGCCACGTCATCCGTCGAGTCTTAGTCTATTTGAGATTTTCCTTGCACCTCATACATGTTTTTCAGTTAAAACTGTTGAAAGGTAAATTATGCATTTCACTGGATGTTTCTTGAGATGGGCTCATCCAACTTTACAAATAAATATAAGATATACTGTCAGCAATAAGTGGGTACGGTAATAGAAATTTCTTATGCCAAAACATGAACTTCTGTTTCTGTAGCTGCATTGCATGTTCAAAGCATATATCTTTACCTCTCCTGCAAATGTGGCTGTGAGATTTCTTGTGTGGGTCATCTATTTTGAAGTTTCCATGGAATCTGGTAAGCTTTTTCGATATCTCTGATCGATAAACTGTCCTCGGGTATCATCTCCGCCAAACAGTAATCTTTGGCGGCCTTGTAAGCCATGGTAACCTCGAAATCCTTCCCGAAAAGGCCATCCTCTTCGGTAAGGCTACTACTTTCCTGGCATGAACCACGATGTTTTCGAAACGAGCATTTTTTAGACCGAGAACATCTGATTGGGGGGGAACATCTCCAAGCGTTGTGGTGATTTGAAGATCGAAGACTTTGTTCGGCTTTGACATATTAACTTGCATGTCCGGTAGTTATTGATGTGGTTATTGATGTCGATATCCTCAATGACTTAATAGTCTCTGATTTGTCTGAACTGTGATACTACATGTCAGTTTGGTTTCTTGGGTAGGGTGGAACCCGAGCTTTTCGGGCTCCTTCGGAGCATAACGTTGGGTATGAGTTGTCCAAATATGTGCTGGATGCTCCACATGCTCGGGCACCCACGGTTTAATGGACTGACAAGAGCGAGGGCGTAAGGCCACGATGCTAAAGAGAGGCGAACCAAGAGGTAGATGAGGGCGAGACGAGGAAATAGATAGGTGAAAGAGATGTATCCGAGGAGCGAGCGTTGAGGTTGGAGACGAAACGTTGGAAGGCAAGAGCGAATCTTAACCCTAGTTGAGCTCCGCGGTCGATGCTTATTGGTATGGGTTTTCCCCGTCGACGCGGCGACCCCGAACCCAAACCTGAAAGTCGAGATTTTTTTTTTACACTGAAAGTCGAGGTTTCCAATCACTAAACTGATTTATCACGTGGAAAAAGTATGTATTTGCTTCCATTATCTTTTCCCTTTTTCTTTTATCTATGTTCTTTTCTATATTTTTCTTTATATTCTTCAATGTGGGTTTTTTTTTAAATGTAAATTTCAAAAGCTAAATTTAACATCAAGTGGTAAAAATACGAACTTTATTGCGACCAGTTTGGGATTGGTTTCCAGTATTGCTTGGATAGTTCATATTTGATCCGTTTTCGTCTGTTTCGATTCGTACCAAAATCCAAATTATTTCAAGTTCGGGTTCAGTTCGGTTTAAATCGGTTTTGGGTTTGAATATGTTCATAATTTCTCTGTTGACGAAATTTGGATGTTAGTGATAGTCTAAAGCCAAACTCATCAAAATCTGAACCAGAATGCCTAACAACGGAAAACACATGTTACCATGATACCATCATCACATAGCATATCCAAAATATAATTGTAGAAATATATTTGATTTTGTTATGGTACGGGCAAGTGATTGAACTCATATAACTTGGGGATAATAGCCCAAAAAATCACGAACTTTAAAAAAAATCATATAAAAGCGTGAACTTTGTAATTTTTGGTTTACAAATCTGAAATCTCCGATATTCAAAGGAATACGGTGATTGAATCAGATAATGCTGAATTTTTTGAAGCGATCTTCCCGTACAAAAGAGAATGTGAATCAATTAATAAAGGAACCAAGCGAAATCGGGAAGTGAATACAGAGGATGCACAAAATGAGATAGAACCTAGACGTAGTACGCGTCAAAGGACTGCTACATCATTTGGTCCAAACTTTCTAACATTTATGTTGGAAAATGAGCCTTAAACATATAAGGAAGCTGTGACTTCTTCTGAAGTTCAATACTGGAAAGAGGCTGTCAATAGTGAAATTGAATCCATACTAAGCAACCATACGTGCGAGTTGGTTGATCTTCCTCCAGGGAACAAACCGTTAGGTTCCAAATGGATTTTCAAAAGAAAATTGAAAGATGATGGTACTATTGACGAGTACAAGGCAAGACTAGTTGTGAAAGGTTTTCGACAACGAGAAAGTCTTGACTATTTTGATACATATTCGCCAGTCTCGAGAATTACATCCATTCGGGTGTTAATTGCTTTGGCTGCCGTCTATGAATTGCAAATCCATCAAATGGACGTTAAAACTGCCTTCCTAAATGGAGATTTAGAGGAAGAAATCTATATGGAACAACCTGAAGGGTTTGTAGTTCTGGGAAAAGAAGGTAAGGTGTGTCGACTTGTGAAGTCTTTGTATGGACTTAAACAAGCACCAAAGCAATGGCATGCTAAGTTTGACAATATAATGTTGACAAACGGGTTCAAGATTAATGAGAGTGATAAATGTATCTACATTAAGAACACTTCTAATCGAATTGTCATTGTATGTCTATATGTGGATGATATGTTGATAATGGGTAATGACATTTCAACTATAAACGATACAAAGCGCATGCTATCCACAAGATTTGACATGAAAGATTTAGGAGTTGCTGATTTAATTCTTGGAATTAAAATCATTCAAACTCCTGAAGGTCTTGCGTTATCTCAATCTCATTACATTGAGAAAGTACTTGAGAAGTTTAAATACTTGGACTTCAAAGTCGCAAGAACTCCAATTGATGTGAACCTTGCTCTTGCAAAGAACAAAGGTCACAGTGAGTCTCAATTGGACTATGCAAGAGTTCTAGGAAGCTTGATGTATATCGCAAACTGTACTCGACCAGATATTGCTTGTGCAATAAGTAAACTCAGTCGGTATACAAGTAATCCAGATCCTAGTCATTGGATGGCAATGTAACGTGTTTTGGGGTATTTAAAACATACTCAAAATTACGTATTACATTACTCCAAATATCCAGCTGTGCTTGAAGAATATTGTGATGCAAATTGGATTATTGGGTCAAGTGAAATAAAGTCCACGAGTGGATATGTCTTCACGATTGGAGGAGGTGCTGTGTCGTGGAAATAATCAAAACAGACATGTATCGCTCGCTCTACCATGGAAAGTGAATTCATAGCTTTGGATAAAGCTGGTGAAGAAGCTGAATGGCTTAGGAATTTCTTGGAAGATATTCCGTATTGGCACAAACCATTGACACCTATATGCATACACTGCGATAATATCGCTGCAATAGGAAGGGCAGGAAGTGTGATGTACAACGGAAAGTCTCGTCACATTAGACGTAGACATAATACCGTTAGACAACTAATCTCAAGTGGTATTATCACTGTTGACTACGTGAAGTCAAAGGATAATGTAGCTGATCCACTTACAAAAGGTCTTTGTAGAGATTTATTTGAAAAATCGTCCAAGGGAATGAGTTTATGGCCAAGGACAAGCTAGTACGGTGGTAACTCTACCTAGTAGACTAGAGATCCCAAGAACTAGGTTCAAAGAGAATACAAAGTCGTAACTAACAGTTCAACATTGTCAAATATAACCCAACTCATTCTCATGATGAGACAATGTTCTATGGAAAAGGGTAAATTATACGGCTTTAAGTTAGAAGACTTAAAAGCTAAGAAATTTTTAATGGTTCCTAAATTTGACATGATCAAATAGTGTATCTTCAGAGATGACACGCTTAGGAAACCACCTATGTGAAAGTGAAGTGTGGGCCGCTTCAAGGAGAATAATGGTTGGCCAGTTCTCTACGCTTTCATGAAACCAGGCAGGTGTTCATGGCTGAAACGAACACAACAGTGAGAACCAAAGACGGTTAAGAATTAATTGTGTGGTTTAGATTGTCTTGGTATACATAAAAAACCGACGATTCAAAGATATCGCATCTACCGATTGGTGAGTATATCCGATTTAAATCCACTATGAAAAGTTCAAAGGGAAACCTACTTATCCAGATGCGATTAATTCTTCATAGTTGAATCACAAAGATTGCATGGTTTTAAAGAGTTTTCTAAAATTCTCCATTCATATGGGGGATTGTTGGAGTTTTTATAAATTAAATGAATGGAGGTTTTTTTCCATTTATTTTTTGTATAAGTTACTCTCCAATTTATTTACAAAACTTACATAAATTTATGGCTTTTTTAAAATGTTACAAGTTTTTCAATCCTATAAATAGGAGGATTGTTTTCATGTTTTAGACATAACAAGATCAAGCAAAACACAAAACAAAGCTTTATACAAAAGAAACATCTTTTTCTCTTTGTGATTCAAGCCGAGCTTTGAATTCGGCAAGGCGCCGGAGTTTGAAGTACCACTGTTCCGGTGAGGTACGTCCGTCCTATCCTGGAAGGATATATTCCATTAACCGTAGGTACCGCGCGGGGAATAATTTCTTTAAGGAGACACCGTTCGCCGTGGGTTCGGATTTGGTTTTCCAGTTTTAAAAAAGGGATAATCCCAAAAAAAACACTGGACTTTTCAATTTTGACAAAACAAACACTGAACCTTTTTTTTGGTCAAATAAACACCAAACTTTTTTAATGAAACAAAAAAATACATGAACTCTTTGTCGATTAACAAATTAGACAAAATGTGCTGATGTGTCATTCAAAAGTGCAAACGTGGCGTATGTGAGGTTTTTTAGCTTCGCCACGTCGGATTACACATCAGAATTAATTGACACGTGTACAAAATTGGTTAAATGATTTGGTATGGAATAAATCGGTGCAATGAACCGATTAAATGAAAGAAATTCTAAATTGACTCATTTATACCCAAAATCGAACCGAAAAAGAGTGTGTTATTTGCTTATCAGAGCCACCAGACACTATTGTTCTTCCTTATATTCAGAAGATTTTAATTTTAAAAAAAAATGATCAATCAAAATACTTTGTAAAAGTCAGAACAAAAAGGAAAGGGAAGAGAAAATACCTGGAAACGTGGAGGACTGTCCGAGAGGAGCTTGTACTCTGCAGGGAGTCCATCTATGAGGATTGCTCAGACAGTGAATGAGTAAGCATTCAAAATACTCAAACTTTTGAAGCATATATCTCAGACCTGTGGGACACATGGAACCTGAGGGTCATCGTCATGTTCAGTCTCACCCTCCAAACGATCCTCATCTTCTTCGCCTCGCATCGGAATCGGACCGCCAAGAAGTTCCTCGTCTTCATCATTTGGTCGTCTCATCTTATCGCCGACTCGTCGGCGAATTACGCGGTCGGACAGATCTCCGACAGCCAAGGGAACGATCCGAAGCCAGGCGATCCGCCGAAAAACGCCGAGCTTCTTGTGTTCTGGGCACCGTTCCTTCTCTTGCACCTCGGCGGTCCCGACACCATCACCACCCTGGCCTTGGAAGACAACGAGCTCTGGCTCAGGCACTTGTTCGGTCTCCTCTGCCAAGCCATTGCCAGTGTCTACGTGTTCTTGCAGTCAATACCCAACAGGCTTCAGACACCGCTCATTCTCATGCTGCTGAACAGAGTGATCAAGTATTTCGAGAGGACCAGAGCCCTGTACTTGGCCAGTACCGACAGGTTTAAGGATTCGATGCTAGGGAAGCCAGATCCTGGTCCGAACTATGCCAAGCTCATGGAGGAATACCAGACCAAGAAGGATATGAACATGCCCACCCAAATTATTATGATGGAGGAGCCTGAGAAAGGCCTGAAATCCGACGGAAAAGGCTAGAGAAAGAAGTTGACTGATCTGAGGTCGTTCAGTACGCTTACAAGTACTTCAACATCTTCAAGGGTCGGGACGAGAGCATGAAGTTCTTTGACTCTCTCCAGGAAGAAGATACATTGAAGATACTGGAGGTGGAGCTCAACTTGATCTATGAAGCTCTTTTCACCAAAGCTGAAGTTCTTCGTTCCGGGGTTTTGGGTATAAATGATCCAATTTAGGGTTTCTTTCATTTAATCGGTTCATTGCACCGGTTTATTTCATACCAAATCATTTAACCAATTTTGTACACGTGTCAATTTATTCTGATGTGTAATCCGATGTGGCGAAGCTAAAAAATCTCTCATACGCCACGTTTGCACTTTTGAATGACACATCAGCACATTTTGTCTAATTTGTTAATCGATAAAGAGTTCTGATATTTTTTTGTTTCATTAAAAAAGTTTGGTGTTTATTTGATAAAAAAAAGTTCAGTGTTTGTTTTGTCAAAATTGAAAAGTACAGTGTTTTTTTGGGATTATCCCTTTAAAAAATCATATAGATTTAATGATATTGGTTTGATCATAACTTTCTATACTGTTATCGGAATTGCATGTTCTTGATATCGTTTCGTAGATATCGAAATTATTTTTCTAATGGTGTATAGCATGCATGATTTGGTTGTATGTTCTGAAAGTTATTAAACTCGAAAGTCTTGGTATGAAATTGAAAGTTAACCATGCATGAATATGATACATATAAAAATAACACACCCAACATAATTATTTATATATACAAATGGATAAAGATCCTATCATACTATTTAACAAAAAAAAAATTTTGAAAATTGGTATTACTTGACGCTCAACCGTTAAAAGAAGTCTTCTTTTTTACTATGCCCGATTCAACATGGGAATCATTTTGCCTTTTGGATTTTATATATGTACGGCCTTCAAAGACATGTAAATAACTTTTTTGAAGAGTAATATTAAGCACATTTCATAAAAAAAAACAAAAAAAAAAGAAGATCCTTTCATACTAAAAGTTTAAAAATAAATAAATTAGTTTTGGACAAAAGGCTTCATTATAAACTCAGATGAGTAGTTTGATTAAATGCGTTGCAATTGTTGTTGGTTGTTGAAGAACCTTTTTGTGTGTATGTATGTATATATATTAAATAAATTGCAAAATTTTTGTAATGAATATTAGCTTAGCAATAATAATATATGACAAATTTAAATTTTAGATTATTTTATGAGTTTGATAGGGAATTTAATTATTGAAAGTTTTTCGTCAACGGTATTAGTTATTGTAAATTAATCATTAAAAACTATAATATTGACTAAATGATTAACGTTGTATAGATACTCTATTTTCGTCGCTGTCAGGGAAAAATTTGTTGACTTTGATTCTTGTTCATACTCATTAGGAATTATTTTCTTTTAACTTTTGTTAAATACTTGGAATTATTTTCTTTCTTCTTGAAATTTTAATCCAAAATAAATTACAGGAAAATAAAAAAATCTTAAATTTTTCATTTTAATATTAAAACTTTTAGAGAATAATTTATTGCTAGAACTTTCAATATTTCAGTATTTTTATGACCATATTAATATAAACTAGCAAATTTAGGTAAATGATTATCAATTCTAATAGTTCAGAATATCTTAGTTTTAATAATTTAAAATTAAGGATATTTAAATATAGCATACATACTTTCGGATATTAAGATGAAGATTTAAAAAGTAGATACTAAAATGTAGACATACACAAAGACTAGTTTTTTGTAATCTTTTCAAAATATAAAATTGACAAGATTAATTATGCTTATTATGAAGTAATCAGGTGCAGGTTTGTCATGTTGTATCCTAAAATTTTATTCTTTTTTTAAGTAAAATAGATATTAAATATCTTGCATTATGTAAAACTCGCTCGACATGGGTTCGAACCAGTTCGTTTTGAATCTAGATCATTGTGACCTAATTTATTAGGAGACAAAATTTTTTTAATTCGACTCAGATAGCCCTATTTCGTGAGTAAAATAAAAAAAATATTAAAGGGGTCATACATGAAATAATGCGATACCACTGTTGTAATAATTTATTTTCTGTCGCGCCCGGATTATGGAGAGATTAGTTTGTTCCTCATGGTGCGGTCGACTTTGAGTCTTGTCTGGTAGACAGTAAGGTATCGGTTGTTAAACCAAAAGCTCACATCAACGAACAAGACGCTCTAGAACATCACGAACTGGCTCGGATGGTGACTGTGACGCAAGCAAATTCACAGGAATACTAA
Source organism: Tarenaya hassleriana (assembly GCF_000463585.1). NCBI lineage: Eukaryota > Viridiplantae > Streptophyta > Magnoliopsida > Brassicales > Cleomaceae > Tarenaya > Tarenaya hassleriana. Next base: position 332,519 of record NW_010969242.1, on the reverse strand, counting down.
TACGGCATGATGGACGAGTGGCACAATCCTTGGAGTGATATTGGAATCAATATTGACTGAAGATATTATGTTCCCTTATCCTGTGTCTTTTAGTAGGGGTGGGCACGGGTCGGGTACCCCCAATTTTTAGAAAACCCTGTCTCGTCTCCATTACCACGGGTTTTACAAAAATATTATCTCAGTCTTGGCTTCATAAAATCCGGGTACTTGTAGATCGGGTTTAATGAGATTCTCGGTCTTGTACTCGCGGGTACCCGGACCCATACGATTTATAAAATTTTGAAATATAAAATGATAGATATAGAAAATACAAATGAGAGAGGTCAAAGTATAAAGAGAAAAATTCATGATGAAGAGAGATGACTAAAATTTTGAGAGAAAGATGAATGGTTGATTCGGTTACATAGAATGAGATTTGGAATGATGAAATTTTTGTATAGAAAGGTTTAGAACATAAAAAAATTTAACTAAAATAAAAGTATTTTAATAAATAATAAGAATAATTTAGACAAAAATATTATAAATATAAAGTATATTTTAGATTTTTAACAAATATACCGGGTACCCCCGGGTACCCTTTGTAAAATAATTGAACCCCTACTCGGACTCGGGGGTCGAAAATTTAGTCTTATTAATACTCGATCTCATCATCGTTAATATTCGGGTACTTGTTAAGCCGGGTACCTCCAAACCCCCGGGTTACGGGTTAAAACGCCCACCCCTATCTTTTAGCATCGTATTTCCATTTAGTTTTGATTTAGTTTCCTTCTATATTCATATGTAGAACTTGATAAAAACCCTCTGTAATGCTCTACGTAAGGAACAGTAAACCATGGAGATCAATTCTCCAGTATTCTCTTTAGGTTCTTGTGTCTAGATTGTGTTGTACACAACAATACAATCTTTGATTCTCAAATGATCGTAGCCTCGTCACGGTTCGTAGATTGGTTGGTCCAATCTAGAAAGTATCGGATATGTGTCAGAGGGGGGTCTTCCATTAGTCATCCAAAGTGCAACCAAATCGAGCGACTAAATCTGCAACTAAAGAACAAGTGGGGATGTGATTCCAAATCGGCGCAATATAGAATGCAACGATTCGGAGCTTGGATTCCCCACGTCTCGAGCCGGTCGGTAGTGGGGAGACGTTCTTGGAGAACCTGCCATATTAAGAACGCATGCCTTGGAGTAGCTTTTCGGAACCATGCCAAGCCATAGCCTTCGAACTCAGTTGTTCCCATGTTTGCCTCGAGGAAAAGAAAGTCTTTCGATTGCCTCCTGTGTGTCGCCAGGTTGGGAGGTCCGGACCGGCATCATTAGTCGGTGGATTTAGCTCTAGCAGCTTCAGGTATAGCTCTTGTATTCTGTTGCTTCTCGTCGGTGGAAGAGACCACGTGCCGTTGCGCACAACATCGACTACAATGACACACTTTGACAACCGCAGTAGACCTGGTCTTTCACTAATAAACACAATGAGAGGGCCAATATCTAGCCAAGAGTCATACCAGAATGATGTATCTCTCCCATTTCCAAGCATGACTCCAATGAACTCTCGGGCCTGGTTGCTCATCTACATTAGCTTACGCAGATTCCATCTCACATTTTGCTGTCCTTGATTCTCCAGTAGGATTTGTCCTTGAAGATGTTCAATTCCACCCAAACTACCCATAGTGAACCTACTTTACTAAACAACCACCAAACCAACTTTAGTCGAAACACCTTACTGAATTCGTCCAATCTTCGTAGTCCAAGCCCGCCCTCTGTTCGCGGTTTACATATCACATCCCAAGCTCTATGGTGACTCTGAGTTGAGTTGGTTGAGTGTTGCCATAGGAAACTGCACATAAACTGTTAATCTCTTTGAGGAGATACTTCGGCAGAAAAAACCTCATGCTCCAATAGTTCACTAGACCGTATATGAATGTCGTGATCAACTGGATCTTTTCCATTAAAGAGAGGAATTTAGTTTGCTAATTGGTGAGCTTAGACTTGACTTTTTGAAGTAGTGGTAGGTAGTCAGTCTTGGATAATCTTGGGGGCTCAGTGGGACCCACAAATAGCGAATCGGGAGATGTCCCATTCCAATACCCACCGCGATCGAGATGGCGATCTGTTCATCAATCGAACATTCTACAAGAAACAACTCAGATTTCTCTGGATTAATCCGAAGACCAGATAAGGTGTTGATGTCATGGAGTACCCTTTTCACTTCCATTAGCGCTTGAATATTCCCTTTGGTGAAGATAATGATATCATCTGCAAAAGAGAGATGACTGATGATCGAGCTTTTGTATCTATAGTATGACTGGATTTTTCCTTCTGTAATCGAACGATCCAACATCCGACTTAATATCTCCATGGCCATGATGAACCAATAAGGTGAGAGTGGGTCTCCTTGCCTTAGACCTTTGCGTCCTTTGAAGTAACCTGCAAGATCACCATTCACCAAAATAGAGAATTTAGGTGTAGAGATACATATGTCAATCCAACGGGCGAACCTCGGGGGCAAACTCATAGCTTTGAGGAGTTGGATTGTTGTGCCCCATTCTAATGAGTCGAACGCTTTTCGGATATCAATCTTTATCATAGCGCTTTTGTGGGCCGAATTTCGGTTGTACTCTCATATGATCTCAAAGGCAAAGAGAACGTTCTCCACCATTAGTCGTCCCTTTAGGAAGGCATTTTGATATGCCAAGACCAACCTTTGTGCCACGAGACGCAATCGCTTACTTGTTTTTTGACATTAATAGCCTTGAGAATTATAATTGTGAAGTATTATATTTGAAATTTAAAGCAATATGCTAAATGTACAAGTAAATTATACATTGCAGTAAATTCACTTCTTCAAAATGAAATTTTTCGTTTTGGAAAATATAAGCACAAAAATATTATATACGGTGTAACGACTCAAATTATGATATTTCGGACCCGTTGAATCGTCACTTAAGTTCTAAAGAAAACCCAGTTTATTCAAGACCAGATATGTCATCTCAAGTCTATAGCAGAAGCCTTAAATAACATAAGTCTAAATTGCTAAACTCGGAAAAATAAAAAATCAAATTCTTCGTGTAACGACCCGAGGTCGCTACGGAATGATAGAGTTATCCCCACACGCCAACACAGGACCTTTTAGCGTGTTTGTCCTCACTGCACACATCCCGGAAAGTACTTCCCAGGAGGTCACCCATCCTAAGACTACTCCAAGTTCATTACGCTTAACTTTGGAGTTCTCTCGAGATGGACAACTGAAAAGGTAGATGCATCTTGTTGCTATGAGTAGCTCAATTAATTCCTTTAAGTTATCTTTGACTGTGTAGTCCCATACCTACATAGCCCTCGGATCCCTCTAATTCCGGTGTATCCGATTCATCCCTGTACCCCCTATCCAGAAGCTCGTCAGGGGGTACAGGAATGAATCGGACGCACCGGAATGAGAGAGATCCGAGGGCTGTGTAGGTATGGGACTACACAGTCAAAGAAAACTTAAATGAATTGATTGAGCTACTCATAGCAACAAGTTGTATCTACCTTTTTGGTTAGCCATCTCGAGAGAACTCCAAAGTTAAGCATGTCGGCCTTGGAGTAGTCTTAGGATGGGTGACTTCCTGGGAAATACTTTGTGGGATGTATGTGAGTGAGGACAAAACATGTTAAAAGGTCCCGTGTTGGTGTGTGGGGACAACTCTATCATTCTGTAACGGCCTTGGGTCGTTACAAATGGTATCAGAGCCGGTACTCTCCTAGTACGGTGTGGTTCGAGGACGAACCATGCAGAAGCTGGTAGGCCTGTGACAGTTCAGGATACCGTAGGAGGGCAGGGAGTGATCGTCGGTGCAAGAGGCATGGACAATGGGCGACTCCTGACAAGCTTCTGGGTAGGGGGTATAGGGATGAATCGAATGCACCGGAATGAGAGGGATCCGAGGGCTGTGTAGGTATGAGACTACACAGTCAAAGATAACTTAAAGGAATTGATTGAGCTACTCGTAGCAACAAGATTCATCTACCTTTTCGGTTAGCGATCTCGAGAGAACTCCAAAGTTAAGCATGCTGGCCTTGGAGTAGTTTAGGATGGGTGACCTCCTGGGAAGTACTTTCTAGGATATGTGCGAGTGAGGACAAAACATGCTAAAAGCTCTCTTGCTGGTGTATCGGGAAAGCTCTATCATTCGGTAGCGGTCTTGGGTCGTTACACCTCGTGTTTCTGGCAACTATCGAGTCCAACTAAAACAATCTGTATCACCTTTTACCTATGGGAAAAAAGGAAGGGGTGAGCTACGTGAATAGTTCAGTGAAGTTGCAACACTATAAACCTCGCCTCCATATCCAACATAAACAATCAAATAGAAAGCAATACAATCAACATTCAACTCAAACAAACTCATTTTTCCTCACTTGTTGCTCTTATCTTTTCTTTATTCAATTCTTTAAGATGAGTCCAGACTTTAAAACCATTCAGTATCCCTCGGATTTAGCTTAAAACTCTTTTTATAAAACAAAACCAAAAATATCGTTGTAACCTTCTACGGATCGCCGCCATAGTTGGGGTTACCAAAACATGACCAATAGCAATAAACCTCTACAGATCGCCGTCGTAGTCGGAGTTACCACTCCATATGGATCGCTACCATACCTGGATCGTTATGCCATCACATACAGATCCTCATCGTACCATGACCTTAAAACTCAACCAATAGTCATAACCCTCTACGAATCGCCGTCGTAGTCAGGGTTATTAACTCCACATGAATCGCAGTCATGTTCAGGTTGTTATCATACTATCACATACGGATCACCGTCGTATCATGGTCTCAAAACGCATTTAGAAATATATTTAGCATAGTCTAAGATCAAATCATAGTCCCTAACTCAATTCTCTACTTTTTCTATCATAGTCCCTAACTCAATTCTTTACTTTTTCCATCTTTCCAGGTACCATACAAAAGTTCAATTAACACAAAGAATACAATTCATTTCAACAATCCAATAAATTCATGAAAAGTAAACATCATCACATAACCTATTCATACAAGTCAATCATCAATTAACAAAAATCATTAATCATCAATCATCATTCATCAGTCATCAATCAACAATCACCATACATCATAAATTCGCAAGAAAATTTAAGGCATATATCCTAAAGTTTTAACCGCATGATATCTATGTTCTCTATTTTTCATGCCCATATGAATAGAAGAAAGATGAGTTCTGTCAAGTTTCATCACCTTGATCAAAGTAGTGAATATCAAAAGATTTGTTCTAATCTTCGATCCCGAGTCTAAAAATCTCGAGATCTTCTTCACCTATAATAAGTAATAATTAATAACCCTAATCAATAATTATCATTCCAAAACTATTCTATTATAATAAAAAAAACTTTAATTAGCCAATAAATGATTTCGATTAAATCTCATTTTTTAAAATAAAAAAATATTAATCAGTCTAAAAATATCAGTAAAAAGCTCATTTTTTTGTAACATATTTTAAGATAGATATTAGGAAATCAAAAGATATAAACTGTCATTGGAAAATTTTTACCAACGGTGGTGCGAATGGTTCAAAGCGAGGAAAAAAATACTAATGATAATAAGAAAGAAACAAAACTTAAATTAATAATGATAATGATGATGGTAATGAATATAATAATAAAAATAATAAAGAAAATGGTAAAGTTTATGGAGAGAGAGTGAGAGACGACGTGAGAGAGAGTGAGCGAAAAAAGAGAGATATGAGTGAGAGAGAGAAACGGAGAGAGAGAATAAAGATTATCCTAAGATAGGGATGTCAAAGGAGCCTGTTCGAACCACATCGAACCAGCTTATTTCGAGCTAATTCATTTTCAACCCACCTCGTTAAGCCTATTTTTATTCAGACCAGAAAATTCTTGACTCAACTCAAGTCGCTTGGCTTGCAAGCCGGTTCGTGAGCCACTCATGTTTTTCTAAATAACTAAAAAAACCTACATCAAATTATACAAAACCATATCCAAATGATACATTAATATAAAAAGAACATATCAATACATCCAAATCATATTCATATTCACAATCACATTTCATGTACAAAAAATCATCTCCAAATAGATCGAACCACAATTCATCCATGTATAAAAAACCATCTTCAGATCTTAATCCATATCCATATACAATCATATCTTAATCCATGTAAAAAAACATTTTTAGATCCTAGTCCATATATAAAAAAATTATCTCAAAATCAAAATATTATTCCAACCAATATCAACACTTTTAAATTTGAACGTAAAAAACCATAATGTTTTTCTTAAGCCAGCTCCCGAGTTGACCGAGCTAGCTCGTTTGGCTCGGCTCATGGTGAGCTGGCTCATTCAGGTCATTTTTATTCTGGTTCAAATATTCTTGGATCGACTCGGTAAAAAAGAAATCAACATCGAGCTGGTTCGCGAGCTCGACTCGTTTTGTCATTCCTATCCAAGGGAGAGTAACGAGAATGAGAGAAGAATGAAGAAGAGAGAGATGTAGATAGAATAATAAAGAGAGAAAATGGGAAGAGAACGGCTAAAGAAAAAAGAAAGAAGAAAAGGATAAAAACCCTAAAATAATTTGCTATCCAATCCTTTTTTTTAATTACTTTTTAAAAAAATTGTCCTATGTTTTTATTTTATGTTAAAAGATCCTCATAAAAAAATTGTCCTATGTTTTTATCAATAACCCTAATTAAAAAAATTCGATCTTTTTAATTTTCTAAAAAAATTCGATCGTTATATATGGAAACAAATGTAACATCCTAGACCGCTATAGAATGATGGAACTGACCTCATTCTAAAACTACTCCATTGCAAACACACCTAATTTTGGAACTCCCTCAAAAAATGATAAATATATATTGCTGATATGAGTAATTCAATCAATTTTTTATTTATCATTGACTATATAGTCTCATATCTACATAATCACCAAAACCCACTCTTTCGTCGACAGTTTGTCATGATGTGAACGTAACGTAGGATGGCACCTGGTCATAGACAAGGACGTCTAGTCCCAGAGGAGGGGAGATGTGGAAATCCTCTCTAGCCTGTTCATATGCAAGACATGAGGAATTTATTGATGGAGCTCATCATTACTGTGAGACAACAGGGAGTAGCACCAACTCCACAACCTGTCCCTGCACCACCTCCACCTTATGTACCGCCATCTCCATGTGGCATATCCCGTGAACAGGATACGTCACATGGACGAAAACAAATAAAACATAATAAAACCAAAAGTACGGGAATTTAAAAATTGTTTTTAAATACAAACACGCTGCGAAATAAAAACATCACACGTCTCTTGAAAACAACACATGTCCAAACACATAATTAAACACAACCGTTCCCACGCGGAACCTTGTTCCACAATCCAAAACGTACAAAATAGATTTATTTATCGGTACATAATGATGCCTTCACAAAGTCGTCGCCGTCCAAAGTGCGCTACTCATGCTCCTCGGGATCTGAAAAATTCAACAATGGAGGGCTAAGCAAAAAGCTTAGTGAGCGGCTCGGGTTGAGCCCGGAGAGCCCATTCTCATGGAGAACGATGCCAACTAATCCCTCAATACAAGAATTTCCTTTTTATCTATTTAACTTTTTCTCGTTAATCCTTTTAATACATTATCATTATTCCATACATTTTCGATACCTGATAGTACTGACTCAAGTCGTCAACCGGCACCATCACGTACCATTCCTTTCGGTATTATCTAGTACTAACTCAATTCGTCTACCGATACTAGACTCTACCCTGTTTCTCTATAATAGTACTGACTCCACTTCATCAACCGGTACTATTATAGAGACGACCACTCAGATTCACCAGTACTGACTCCACGTCGTCAACCGGTGCTGGCTTCACTACACATTTCCATAATGGTACCGACTCCATTTCGTCGACTGGTACCGTTACGGAAACATCCACCCAATTACACCAGTACTGACTCCACATCGTCAACCGGTACTGGTATTACATTTCGGTAATAGTACTGACTCCAAGTTCGTCAACCGGTACTATTACCGAAACTACACATCCTCTAGTGCTGACTCCAAGTTCGTCAACCGACACTGGTTCCACATCCACACATCCCCGTACTAGGACTGACTCACACCGTCAACCGGTACTAAGTACGGGGTCCATTAGTCATTCAATCACATGCATCCCCATACAATTATTTACCCTCTTATTTCCATATTACTATTTCCGAGTTTTTCTCTTGGATTAATCCTTCATACTCCCATTTTATATTCGTCCATATATTGTACATTCGTTTAACATATTCGTTTTTATCATTTTTCATTTGATCACAATTTAATTCCTTTATCATAACTTGATCCGTCGGGGTTGCAGCCAATACGTTCGGTCCACGACATGGACCGAACGGTCTAGCGATTTTCGGATTTTTCCCCTCTTTATTTTAGCCTGGACCGGTCGGTCTACGAGTAGACTGTCCGGTCTACATGTTTTGTTCATCAGGTTTAATTGTTTTGTGCAAGACCGATCGGTCTTGAGTTAGACCGATCGGTCTACATTTTTTTTCTAGACCGATCGGTCTACATTGAACTCTGACCATTTGATTCTTAGATTTTTGTCTAGACCGATCGATCTATGTGTGTAGACCGATCGGTGTACCTCGTCCTTAGATCGTTCACGAGATGTTGGCCCAGACCGTTCGGTCTAGGCCTAGACCGATCGGTCTGGGTCCTGAACTTCGTCTTCTCCGCGAGATCTAACCCGATTTCCGCCATTTTTGACTCAATTTTGATCCGATTTCGACTCCGATTGCTACCCAAACATTATTTGTCATTCCTAAGTCCTTAATTCTTGTAGAAACACTAATCTACAACATTATTCATGAGAATCAGATCTTACAAACACAACTCAAGCCACTCACCTCGGTTTTTCTGCGATATGTGATTTTGTCCGAGCCTGTGCGAGTTCTACTGGTCGTTCTAGGCTCTAAAACTCTCGAGAATCCTTCTATGCCCCCCCTCTAGGGTTCCTCGAGCTCTCCTCATCCCTGTTCGTCCTCCAAATCTCTCTTTCTCTCTTTTTTTTCGCAGCCCCAGTGTTTTGCTCGAAGAGGACTTTGTTGCTCTGTTTAGGCCGGTTAAATGGGCATCTTCTCGCGGCCTAAGGGTGCTAGAATGGTCAGGAGGGCCAGAGGGTGTCATCCACTAGGCAGAAGTGGCGGCTGGTGGCGCGTGGGGTCGAGATGTCGCGCAATAATCGCGGTCGAAAGGTGCCAGCTCGACAGCTTTTCTTGTCGCCCAGTCCAGACCGTTCGGTCTAGCCCTGGACCATTCGGTCTGGCTTGCGAATGTGTAGACCGATCGGTCTACACCCTGGACCGATCAGTCTTGGCCAATTTCCGTCTTTTCTCTATTTTTTTCTCTAGACCGGTTGGTCTACCTCTGGACCGATCGGTCTAGACCCTTTTTCCTTTGTTTTTTCGACGTTTCCAACGCGTTTTAGCCCCACTTGTCTTTTGATTCGATACTTATGTCATTTATCTTATATTTTAGACTTGTTTTTATCCTATTTTATTTCCGAAATTAAATTAAATAATTTATGGAAAATTGGGTATTACAAATCCTCCTCCCTTATGTACCGCCATCTCCACCTCCCATTCAACCGGTCGCAGCTCCTGTACTGCACCACCTGTAATGAACGCAGAGTTTTCCAGTTTCTTGACCGAGTGGAGCGTCGTACAGCTTCAAGATTTGTCGGTGCCTCTGATCCAGCTGTAGCAGAGGATTAGTTGGATAGGATGACTCAGATATTTGATCTTATCCAATGTCCTGATCTTGTTAGGGCACACATATCAATCTACCATCTGGATGGAGAGGCGAGACACTGATGGAAATGCCCAATCATTTGGGCAAACTATCAGTTCACTTGGGAACAATTCATCCATGCATTTCGAGGGAAATATTACTCACCTGGAGTACAGAGGAGATGATGATGAAGCTTATTAACCTTCAACAAGAAATCGTTCTGTGAAAGAATACGAGTGGGAATTCATTGCATTGGATAGATATGGAGGTGAGATGCTGCAAAAAGAGACCTTAAGGGTTAAGAAGTTCGTAAGAGGACTTCGTTCGTCTCTCAAGGAAAAGATAGGTTTCGAACAACCACATATATCTCATTGAGATAATGTTACCTTGCTAATTTGAGATTGTTTATCCATAGGTGGAACTTTTGAAAATCAACTTGATGTCCGAAATAGTTGATAGAATTGATCGAGCTGAGAGAACAGAATGTGAAATCGAAGCATCTACTAAGAGGTCGATTAACCCCGATCATAGGCATCTAGTCCAAGATGACAGGAGTAAGGGCAAGGCGGTTATGCAACCTTAAGCATCTGGTATCCCGATGTGCTCACAATGTGGAAGACGTCATTTTGGTGAATGTAAATTGCTCCAGGTCACTTGATACCATTGAGGAAGGGCGGGACATTATAGGAGCGATTGTCCCGAGTTAAAAAGAGAAGCACCTAAGAGGATTGAACAAAGACCAGTTCATCAATAACCAGCTGCTAAGAGTCCAGCGGTGAAGCCTAGAGTCTATGCTCTAGGAACTGAAGAGCAAGAGGAAGAAGAAATAGTAGCAATCAGAGGTATTTTGATATCTCTTTTAAATATAATAGGAAATCGTAATAATTGACTAGTTAAGACTAAATTCAAATGTAGGTGTTGTTAACTAGTTATGAATGTAATTCATCGGTCTTATCATGTCTTCTGTTAGGTATGTTGAGTATTGAAGGTGAACAAGCTCATACCCTTTTTGATATAGGGGCGACATATAGTTTTGTTTCGTCCACATATATAGATCGCATGAAGATTGCACCTAATATTAATAGTGGTAGAATATTGGTCTATACATCTGGTGGAGAGGAAATGGAATCAAAAGGAATAATTCATGATGTATCGATCATGATTGGTATACGTGACTTACATATTGATCTGATAGTAGTACCAATCAAGGGATATGATGTGATTTTGGGTATGGATTGGTTATCAAATCATCGAGCTCACCTGGATTGTAAGAGAGGTAAAGTTCATTTTGAACAAGATGGATCCTTGGTACTAGAGTTTGAGGGTGCAAGAAAGACTTCAAGTTTGCCTTTTATTTCAGCAGTGCGGGTAAAACGGTTAATTCAGCAAGGGAATGAGGCATATTTGGCGATAATAGAATTAAATAAACTGGAAATATCAACTAGACTGGAAGATATACCGGTTGTTAAAGATTTTTCTGATGTTTTTCCGGAAGATCTATATGGAATACCTCCTCTAAGATAAATACATTTTCCTATTGAGTCTAAACATGGAGTTGAACTTATCTCTAGAGCCCCTTATCATATGGCTGCTTCAGAAATGGTTGAATTAAAGAAGCAATTGGTGGAGTTGATTGGAAAAGGTTTTATAAGACCTATTACTTCTCCTTGGAGTGTTTCTATACTATTTATTAAGAAAAAAGATGGGAGTATTATATTATGCATCGATTATCGAGGATTGAATCAGGTAACAATAAAAAACAAATATCCACTTTCAAGGATTGATGAGCTATTGGACCAACTCCATGGTGTCAGTTAGTTTTCGAAGATTGATTTACGACCAGATATGTATTCTAGATGATGATATAAAGAAAACGACTTTCAGAACAAGGTATGAGTACTTTGAATTTGTTATCATGTCGTTTGGACTTACTAATGCACCTGTAGTTTTTATTGAGTTGATGAACACAACATTCATGGATTATTTGGGGAGTTTGTTATCATCTTCATTGATGACATCCTTGTGTACTCCAAATCTCGTGAGGACCATATGATGCATTTGGAGAAGGTGTTGGAACGTTTAAAGAGAGAAAAGTTATATGCAAAGCTAAGTAAGTGTGACTTTTGGATGCAAGAAGTAGGATGGGGCATGTGGTCTCTATGGAAGGAGTGAAAGTAGATCCATCCAAAGTGTCGACTATAGTTGATTGGGTGAGACCGACTAATACCACAGAGATCCGAAGCTTCTTCGGATTAGCTAGGTATTACATGAAGTTTGTAAAGGGTTTTGCCAACCTATCTAAGCCACTGACGAGACTGACGGGAAAGAGGGTGAAGTTTGAATGGGACGAAAAATGTGAGATAAGTTTTGAAGAGTTAAAGAAGCGATTGACATCAGCTCCTATTTTGGCTTTACCAAAGCCCGGAAAACCTTTTGTGGTATATAGTGATACCTCTCACCAAGGTTTAGGATGCGTATTGATGCAAGTAGACCGAGTTATTGCTTATGCATCACGCCAACCGCGAAAACATGAAGAAAACTACGCTACTCATGATTTAGAACTTGCAGCAGTGAGTTTTGCTCTCAAGATTGGAGATCTTAGCTGTATGGAGAAAATGTTCAAGTATATATTGATCATAAGAGTCTCAAATATGTGCTCTCGCAAAAAGAACTTAATTTGAGACAATGCAGGTGGACAGAACTAGTGGCAGATTATGATGTGAATATTGTCTATCACCTTGGCAAAGGTAATGTGGTTGTAGATGCCTTGAGTAGGAAAAAAGTTGAGTTATCTACTTTCAGATTGGCGAGTGACCTAACAATTCAATTGAGTTTAATGCAGATATCATCTCAGACTAATCGAGATGGGTTGGAAACTAGTGTTATAAAATGGGATAGTTGGCTGGAAAATGTGAAGATGGCTCAAGAAACAGACAAAAAGACAAAAGAATTGATGGAAAGGCACGTAGATTTTACAAAGGCAGGTTATTCCACTTTAAATGACGGGTTGATACTATTGAGAGGTCGTGTTTACATACCTAAAGATGAAGAGTTGATGAAAGAATTATTGAAAGTTGTGTATAACACGTGATAATCCATACATCGCGGGTACTACAAAGATGTATCGAAATTTGAAGCAGTACTTTATTTGGCATAGCATTAAAAAAGATATTGCAAAGTTTGTTACTCATTCACTAACTTCTAAGCTAGTTAAAGTCGAGCACCAAGTACCTATAGGAAAACTACAGTCGTTATCGATATCTCAGTAGAAATGGGACTTGGTGACGATGGATTTTGTAGTTGGGTTGCCAAGGACACTAAAGGAAAACGATGCGATATAGGTTATTGTGGATTGTTTAACTATGTCCGCACATTTTATCGCGATTAAAAATACATTCTCAATGTCTCATTTAGCACAGGTCTACATAGAAGAGATGGTAAGACTTCATGAAGTTCCTATTAGTATTGTGTCGGACAGAGATCCACGATTTACTTCGAGATTTTGGAACAGTTTTCAAGAGGTTATGGGTACTAAGGTACGATTGAATACGGCTTATCATCCCTAGACTGTTGGACAGATAGAGAGGACGATACAAACGGTAGAGGATATATTACTGATGGGATTCCTGGGATCTCACTAGCAATTCATAAGCCTAGAGATCCGGTTTTAGGGTTCATGTAGCGGAAGGTGAAAAACAAAAAATTTTCTAAACAAACCCTAAACCGATCAAGCATGATTCTAGATCTATAGAGAAAACACTAACCTCAAATGGTCTGAGGCCTGTACTCATAGTTGAATCGTCGATCACAAGAAGGCAAGAAGTATACGAAGCCCTCAACACGTATCCAAACGTCGAGAAGGATTCCAACACCTTGGAACTTGTTTGCTAGGACTAGAGATCTCGATTTCTCTTATGTACAAGGTTTTTTGAGGCATAGGGTTTTATTTTTCAAAGCTTAGAATCTAATTTTAAATGGAAAAAGATGTGTTAATTTTCTTATTTTTTTCTTGTGACAAAACCGTAGGACATTCTCCTTATATAGACTTCCAAAAACCTTAATTTGAGAAGGAGTAGGTTACTAGGAATCCTAATCAAACTAGGTATCTTAATCCCATTAGAGTCCTAATTTCATTAGGTTTTCTAGATGTAATAGAATTCTAATCTCATTAGGATTCCTATACATAATAGGATTCCTAATCAGGATTCCTATTCCAATCAGGATTCCTATTCCAATTAGGATTCCTAATAAAGCTAATTTAGCATACGCACTTGTTCATCCCTTTTGTTTGTGACCATGTAGGCTCATCCGGAATAGCAGTAAAACGCAGAATCTCCATTCCGATAATACAAGTCATAAGCGGTCTCTAGTAAGATATTATGACTGTCTAATCCGAATAGAGTTAGTCTCGTGATCTAACAAAAGCCAGTAATAGTCCATACAATGATCCCTTTGTAACGCGATATCATACGTCGAACATAAGACATGGAGCCAACCATCTTATCGTATTCGACTACTTTTCTCATTCTTGAGTTAACTGAAATATCAGATGACTTATCATCGGATTACGCACATCTCAGTCTCAACTCACTCGAGGGGCCCAAGCAATATCTTTCTCGGGACGAGAGGTACAAATTCCATATTGACTATCTACTACCCGAAACATGATTCATGTCGTACCCAAGAGACACCGTTATAATCTTCCTGTTACGCAAGATGTTTGATGCATTCAAAGTACGATACTCAAATCGAATACCTTAGACATCTCAGGTCAAAGGATCTAATCATAAACCTATCACATGAGATTCAAGCCATAACTCATGTCCATGTGACAATCTCATGCGAGTCATCCAGTACTTCATTCCAAATCAGTACCCATGATTGTGATCCATGATCATCTGTATGATCATCTATCACATCTCATGGTAGTCTTATTATATTATTATTCCCACAATAATATACGACTAGGGAGTTTAGGATCGTTCATAATGAACCATGGATTTCCTTATTCATCAGATATGCAAAACGAATAAGAAAATATTCATTCACTTAACCAAATCATAAATTTGTCAATACAAAATGTCATGGTACTCATATCGTAAAATAACAAATAGAGCACCTAAACCAATAGTTACCTATCGAAATTGTTGAACGAAAGGTTAAACAACTGCAGAGAAGATAAATTCCTCTAGTAAAGGTCACATGGACACACTACAAAGGAGAAGATGCGACTTGGGAATTGGAGGACGATATGAAGACTCGTTATCTCCATCTTTTTGGTAAGAAAAACCATACATACTATATTAAGTCGTTCTAGAATTCGTCCCGAATTCTTCTTTTAAGGATAGTGGAATTATAACGAACGAAAATTAAAAAAAATGAACTGCGAGTTGGGTGATAAAAATTAAAAGTTCTGGAAAAACCTGTTATTTCAGTGACGGCCTTTTAGAACAAATTAAAAGATTGGACAAATTTTATAAATTAAAAAAAAAAAGAAGGTCAAGAGTGCAATTTCGTCTAGGGTTTCTTTTCTTCTCCTTCTTCTTCCTCCTTGCATGGTTGACCCTAGCTCTCAAAATATCAGATTTTTGCTCCGGTTTGCCTCGTTGCATGTCATGGAACGTCGGCCACCGCCCTATTACCACTGCCCCATCGCTGTTGGTTCGTTTCCATACTAATTTCTGGTCTCTTTCTTCGTTTTCTTTTCCTCCTCTACCATCCTTCGAATTTTTCCGCTTTCCGGCGAACGGAAACTCGTTTTGTCCGAGACTGAGGGGTTTTAAATCTCTTGACGAATTAATCTTTCCTGGATAGTATCGTTGCCAGAAACGGTGAAACATTGCCGAAAAATCACTGAGAACTGTTGGAGAAAAACTTAGATCGAAGGTGATTTAGGCCGATTTAGGCCAAAATAACTTAGGATTTGGACTCCTTGATTGATTTTACATTGGGTACAGAAAAATTAGATGATTCCTGGATATTCGGCTATCGGGCCGCCGACTGGCCACCGTCGTCGGAAAATTTTCCGATGACATGGTTTGAACCGTTTCAGTCCCACAGCTCCAAATCTGAAATCCATTTTATAAAATTTAAAGAATTTAGAGATATTCGAATGATTTAAAATAAAACAGTTTAACCGATAAAAACTTACCATTTGATTAACGTTTTTTTTTATTTTAGTAAATATTTTTTAGAGATAACTTGTTGATTAAAATTATTATGTGATAAATAATTACAGATGAAGAAAATCTCGAGGTTATTGAACCCGAGATCGAGGATTAGAGCGAATCTTTCGGGGTTCATCGTTTAGACCGAGGTGAGGAACTCAACAGAACTCTTCTTTCTTCTATTCACTTAGACATGATGACAGAATGTAGGCATCATGCGATTAGGACTTTAGAGTAGATACCTTAAATTTTCTTGCAAATTTACAATGTATGTTGATTGTGGATTGATGATTGATGATTGAAGATTGAGAGTTGATGAATGATGATTGATGATTTGTGTTAATTGATGATTGACTTGTAACAGATATGTTATGTAATGATGTTTTTTTTGTGGATTTATTGGATTGTTAAAATGAGTTGTATTCGTTATGTTGATTAAACTTTTGTATGACATTTGGAAATATGAAATAAATAAAGAATTGAGTTAGGAACTATGATGTGATCTTAGATTGTGCTAAAGATTTTTCTAAATGTGTTTTGATACCATGGTACAGCAGCGATCCGTATATGATGGTATGATAATAATCCAGACATGACTGCGATTCATATGGAGTTATACTCCTGGCTATGACGGCGATCTGTAGAGGGTTATGACTATTGGTTGAGTTTTAAGGCCATGGTAAGGCGACGATTCGTATATGATGGCATAACAACCGGGCATGACAGTGATCCATGTGAAGTGGTAACCCCGACTACGGCGGTGATCTCTAGAGCGAATCTAATTTCTAAGAGATCGGTTCTAGGGTTTGCACAACGGATGTAAAACAAAATTTTGATGAAACCCTAAAACCTAGCATGCATGATCTTGTAGAAATATTAGAACACTTACCTCAATCGATCCGGGATCGATATCAATTGAAGAGTTCGTCCGATCACTAAAGGCAGGAAGAATACCTCGCCCTCTACACGTATCCACACGGCGGAAAGAATTCCAACGGTTGAAACTCGTCTGCTAGGACTGAAAAATGCTTTCTTCTTTGCACAAGGGTTTCAGAGATTTTCTTTAGGTTTCTCTCACTCAAAAACCTTTCCAAAAGATCTGAAAGTCGAGCTCCAAAGGTTAGGAGGAGTTCCCCAAAGTTAATCAACCTTAAAACCCTAATTTGAGTGAGTTAAGAAAATCCCGACGTCTGGACCGATCGATCAAGGCCTAGACCGATCAGTCTGGAGCTTTTTCGGGACCGAGCAACATTTGCACGATAGCTCTAGACCGATCGGTCAAGACCTCTGGACCAAACGGTATGGCCTCCGCTCTACCGGAATTTTCTCGTCTTTTCTCACGCGTTTGTCATTTCCTGTGTTTGTGACCCTGCAGGCTCATCTGATATAGCAGTATAACTCGAAATCTCCATTTCGGCTATACAAGTCATAGGCGGTCTCTAGAAGACACTAGGACTACCTATTTCGAATAGAGTTTATTCGTAACCTTCCGAACGTTAGTGATGATTGATGATACTTTTGTATTACGATATCATATGTCGAACATAAGGCATGGACAACCCACCTTATCTGATTTGTCTACTTTCTCGTTAACTGAGTTCGACTGTGTGAAATAGACGACGCTCATCTATAGTGCGGCCACACATTTCTACAGTCTCGCTCACACGAGGGGCCCAGCGATATCTCTCTCTTTTACAAGAGGTACAAATCTCATCTTGACTATTTGCAATCCAACACATGATTTTTTTCGTACCTAATACATGCCTTTATAGTCCTCCTGTTACGCATGACGTTTGATGTATTCAAAGTACGCAATTCCTCATGTTGGATTCCGTAGATATCTCAGGTCTTAGGATCCAATCATGAAAACGTCGTATGAGATTCAAGTCATGATGCTAGTCCATGTGACAATCAAATGCGGGTCAATCCAGTATTTCGTTCTCCAACGAATACCTATGATTGTGGTCATAACCAATACATATGATCATCTCTATGCTCATCAATCGCACATCATACTAGTCTAAGTATATCATTATTCCCACAATGACATATGACTAGGGAGTTTAGTATTGTTCATAACAATACATTGATTTCATAACATATTAAATTATGCACAGTACGTAATGAATCAAACACTCATCCATAAAACATTAGAAAGTGTCAATACATCAAATATATCATAATAAAGCTCGCAAAACAGTACATCATAGAGCACTAAACCAACAATCTTCCACTTGCTCCAATCAAGGACTGCTAAACATCTAATGTCCATATCCCTAACATGACCCTCATGCTTCGACGAAGGGAGAGACTTCGTCAACGGATCGACAATGTTGTCATCTGTCGACACTCTGCAAATGTGCACGTCTCCTTTGTCTATGATCTCTCTGATAAAGTGAAATCGTCTGAGTATGTGTTTGGATCGTTGGTGGGACCTAGGTTCTTTCGCTTCTGCGATTGCTCAATTGTTGTCACAATACAGAGTAATGGGGCTATCAACACTAGAAATGACACCCAAGTCGCCAACAAACTTCCTCATCCAAACAGCTTCCTTTGTTGTGTCCGACGCTGTAATATACTCAGCTTCTGTAGTAGAATCTGCAACAGTTGCTTGCTTTGAACTATTCCGGCTAACAATACCTCCGTTCAAGCAGAAAACATAGCCAGACTGCGATTTGTAGTCATTCGGGTCTGACTGGAAACTAGCATCGGTGTAACCCCTTACAACGAGCTCGTCCTCTGATGCACCATACATCAAGAACACATCCTTAGTTCTTCTCAAGTACTTCAGGTATCTACTCGTAATGCTCAACGCATAGGATACATCCGGTCGAGTACAAAGCATGGCATACATGATCGATCTAATTGTCGAAGCATATGAAATTCGATCCATGCGTTAATCTGATCCATGCATTCTCGCTTATCAGGTGTCGTAGGACACTAACTCTTGCAGAGAACTATGCCACTACTCATCGGTAAGGTTCCTTTCTTGGAATCTTGCATCTTGAACCATTTCAAGACCTTATCGATATAGGTACTCTGACATAATCCTAGAAGACGCCTCGATCTATCTCTATAGATCTTAATGCCTAAAATATAGGCCGCTTCTCCTAGGTCCTTCATAGAAAACTGCATTCATAGCCAAGACTTTACATCTTGTAAGGTAGGAATGTCATTCCCTATAAGGAGAATGTCATCCATGTACAGCACTAGAAATACTACTGTACTCCCACTGACCTTCTTGTAAACATATTGATCGTCTTCGTTCTATGAGAAACCAAACCTTTTGATTGTCTCATCAAACTGAAGGTTCCAGCTCCTCGAAGCCTGCTTCAGTCCATAAATGAACCTTTGAAGCCTGCACACCTTTCTCAGGTTCCTTGGATTGACAAAACCTTCGGGTTGTGTCATATACACATCATCGGTCAAGTTCCCATTAAAGAACACGGTCTTGACATCCATTTGCCATATCTAATAGTCGTAATATACGGCTATGGAAAGTAGGATCCTGATGGACTTCAGCATAACTATAGGGGAAAAGGTCTCATCATAGTCAATACCATGAATTTGATGAAATCCTTTTGCCACAAGTCGTGCCTTATACGTGTGCACGTTGCCATCCATGTCGATCTCCTTCTTGAAGATCCACTTACATCTGATGGGTTTTATCACTTCAGATGTATCAACCAGAGTCCATACTTGGTTGTCTAACATGGATTGCATCTCGGACTTCATAGTCTCGCTCCATTTCTCGGAATCGGGACTCGCCATAGCCTCTGGGTATGTGGAAGGCTCATCATGTTCTAATAACATGAGTTTCTCATTCTCAGTCACGAGAAATCCATATCTCATAGGTTCTTGGCGAATCCTGTCTTATCTCCGAGGTTCACTAGTTGAAGGTTGAGTCACAACCGACAGTGAAACAGGTTGAACGTCTTCAACTTATTCACTCGGCTCAACATCTATTTGTTGCTCTCAAACTTCCTCAAGTTCGATCCTACTCCCACTGACTCTTTTGGAGACAAACTCTCGCTCCATAAAAGTCGCATTCCTGGCAATGAACACCTTGTTCTCTGCCAGAATGTAGAAGTAGTAACCCTTAGTTTCCTTAGGGTAGCCTACAAATAAACACTTATCAGATTTGGAGGATAACTTATCAGTCATCTGACGCTTCACGTAAGCGTCGCAACCCTAAATTCTGACAAACGACAACGGGGATGCTTCCCCGTCCATATCTCATATGGCGTCGTTTCAGCCGACTTCATTCAACTCCTGTTCAGTAGGTACGCAGCGGCCTCTAAATCATAGTCCCAAAAAGACTTCGGAAGATCTGTCTAACTCATCATCGACCGAACCATGTCTAACAGTGTTCGGTTCCTCCGTTCAGACACGCTATTCCACTGTGGCGTTCCAGAAGGAGTTAATTGTGATACAATACCACAATCAACCAGATAGTCAAAGAACTCTTGGCTCATATACTCGCCACCATGATCAGATCGAAGTGTCTTGATCGTCTTGTCAAGCTTGTTCTGTACTTCGTTTCTGAAAGCCTTGAACATTTCAAGTGTTTCAGACTTATGTCTAATCAAATAGATATAACCGTATTGACTGAAATCATCAGTGAACGTAACGAAATACATATAACCTCCTCTAGCTCGACAGCTCATTGGTCCGCATACATCACTATGTATGAGAGCCAATAACTCTGTCGCTCTCTGTCCTTTCCCCTTGAAAGGATGTTTCGTCATCTTGTCCATCAAACAAAACTCGCAAGATTCAAGAGACTCAAAGTCAAATGAATCCAGAAGACCTTCATGATGAAGCTTCTGAATGTGCTTCTCGTTTATATGGCCCAGACAACAATGCCAGAGGAAGGTCGGGTTTAAGTCGTTTAACTTAAACCGTTTAGCACTCACGTTATAGATGGACGATGTCGAGTTCGAAGGCTGATCATTCAAGACGTATAAACTATTCACAAGATAATCATTACCATAGTAAATATTGTCTCGATAAATCATCAAACTCGAGTTCTCAATCACAAATCGAAAACCATCCAAATCCAGACATGAAATAGAAATAATGTTTCTACTAATCGCAGGCTTATAGTAACAATTACTTAATTCTAAAACAAGTCCAGAAGGAAGATGCAAATCATAAATGCCAACACACAATGCATCAACTCTTGCTCCATTTTCGACGCACAGATCCGCTTCTCCCTTTGCTAACATCCTACTTCTTCTTAGTCCCTGCACATTTCCACAAATGTATGAGGCACTTCTGGTATCCAATACCCATGAAGATGTAGTACAGGTGTTAGCTTCTATAACATGAATACCTGAGGCAGAAGCTTCATCAAACTTCTTATCCTTCAGATCCTCCAAGTAAAGGTGACAATTACGCTTCTAGTGTCCATACACTCTACAGTAATGACAGTTACCCTTATCGGGTTTAGGCTTAGGCGTAGAGGCAACTTTTGCCTTTTTCGCCGCTTTCTTTTTCGCTTTACCCTGCCGCTTCTTGTTGGAGTTGTTCTCAATAGTAAGCACAGTCTTAGGGACCACGATATCCTGCTCAGCCGATTTCAACATCCCATGCAGTTCGGCTAAGCTTCTTAGTCATCCCGTGCATATGGTACTGCATCATGAACTGATTATAGTCCTTGGGCAATGACATCAGGATCAGGTCCACGGCCAAGTCTCCATTGAGCTTCACTCCCATACGCTCAAGTTTCTCGATATGAGCTCTCATGTTGAGGACGTGGGTGTTGATAAAGCTACCTCTCAGCACCTCCGTCTTCACCAGAGCTTTCAGCGTCTTGTACTTTTCAGTACACGCTAGCTCCTTAAACATGGTCTTAAGCTCTAATTTCTAAGAGATCGGTTCTAGGGTTTGCACAACGGATGTAAAACAAAATTTTGATGAAACCGATCTTGATGTCGTCAGTCTGATGCCTCAACCAAGCATCTTTGATGGCTCTCGTGGCATTGGCCGTAGGCTCTGGTGGTAGAGCCCCTTTCAGGATGTACGACATCTTATCGTGTTTGAGAACAATTCTCAAATTACGACACCAGTCTAAGAAGTTCGTCCCGGTCAACTTATCCTTCTCAAGGATAGATCGCATCGTCAAACTCGGTACACTACCGGTTGACGCCACGTCCTATAGAAAAATATAAAATAGAACGAAACAAAACAAAATGCAGATTCTATCAATGATCTACTACCAGCTAGTCCATCATCAATCAATGACAACATAGATGCATATACAAGCTATATTTCCATAAAGAAAAATAACCAAATAACCCTACAATAATTTTCTATATGGGACTAAGATCCATATTTCACATAAAAATGAGTTGTTACACTCAGCCTTACGCTATTTAGGTAGACATCTAATATCAATCACATCCAATGTGACTCTTAGATCCTTTATGAGACTATGATATCAAATATCATTGCATACACGTCTCGTCTGTACCGTTAAGTCTCAAGTTAAACTTGACAACATAACCTAAGCTAAACCATATTCAAGCTGTGGGAACCACGATTTTCCGCCCTCCTCACAAAGATAATCCGGCATGCTCAGCTTTGGCATGACCCATGTTACAGACGATCGATGCCTTGAAAAGTGCTCTAGTAATGGAAGGTACACACTTAGCATTACATAAAAGAGATTTTTAAAACCACACTTAGATCAAACATCTACTTTCAAGCTATGAGAACCACCATTTCTCCATCTTGCCTCACCAAGATAGCATGCCACACCCAGCTTTGGTATGGCCCATGACACATACGATCGGGGAATTGATAAGTGCTTTACTCGTAGAGCTCCTAGATCTAACTGGTTTCTGTGCAATGATTGTACAAATCGAATCAAAGATTAACCATTGTTCCTTGATCAGATGTATTACATAGTTCGAATAGACCATCCATTCGATTACGTAATTCCAATCCCGAAGCTCCCTCTCAATCAAGCATATCTAATATCTTGATTAAGTTACATGCATTCATTCATTATGGGCCATCCAAATGAACGAATCATGTTATTCTGAATCACAGTTGATCGGGTTAAGCAACTATTGCTTAAACCAGATCCCGAAACGAAGAACCAAAAAATTTTGTTCTAACCTCGGAATGTGGACCGATCGGTCTAGGGTCTAGACCGATCGGTCTACGCAAACACGGTCTGAACAGTCCAGAACGGTCCAGACCTTTCGGTCTGAATCTCCAAATCATTCGGTCTTGGCCCAGACCAATCGGTCCACACGGTGGACCATTCAGTCCAGACCTGTCGGTCCAACCTACACGCGAAACCCTAGACCGATCGGTCTAAAGGACCAGACCGATCGATCCCGAAAAAAAACGTGATCAGATCTCGTTTTTGTCGTTTCGGCCTCGTTTCTGACCCGAATTCGATGTGATTTTCGGCTGAACCCAAGTGACGATTCAATAGATCCGAAATACCAAATTTTGGATCGTTACAGTATTCAAAGAGCCACTCTTTATATGCATCCTCATATTATATCGGAATGTCACAACAAATGTATGGCATTTTAACTGTTATATATAGTATTTACCGTATACGTTATAATGAAAAGGTTATATTATCATAAACCTTTCTCCCTTTACTTTATTGCCATTCACATGCGAGTAGACAGAATTCATGTTAGTTAATCAATTATACATTTAATATTGAAATTTGTGTTCACTGCATAATATAGACAGTCCATACATTAAAATTCCATAAAACTTTCTTTTTCTTCTTTTTACATATTTTATATCCTATATACGATCAAAATCTTCTTCTAAAATTCTCTCGCAAGATCGAGAAATACAGATCAAACGGAAAAACCGTATATATAATCTAATTCGACTAACCAAATCTCCACGATATATACTCTCATGATTGAATAATAAAAAAAAAAAGATAACGATGGATGAAAGAAATTTGATTCTATAGTAGAAAAAAAAGGAAAATTTTGATGTAGCGATTGAGGTGTTGCCGTTATAGGTAGAAAGTTTTGTTTCAATATTATATTAAAAATACTCAACCTAGTATGGGCGAGTGGTTGGCGTATTGGCCAATATGCCTTCACATCGGATGTTCATTCCTCAGATTGGGGAGGGTATTCACATGTGGTCCCCCCATTCTCTGGGAGATATAGTCAGACCGAAGGCCCGATAAACTTTTGGATTAACAAAAAAAAAATATTCTGATAAAAAGAGTTTTGTGCTGTTATCGAAATAAAAAAACTTAATTACATCCAAATTATCAAAACAAGTTAATAAGAAGAAAAACATAGATAAAATCAAAAAACAAAACAGCATCTTGTATAGTAAATAGAATATTTATTTGCTTAAAAAATACAATAATATAAAATAGTAAAATGTAAAAGGAAAGGGGAAAAGAACAAAATATAAATCTCAAGCAAATTTTTTTTGGGTAAACTGATAATTTGGGTCGAAATCCAAACTAATTCAGGGTTAGAAACAAACTATATGATTGGAATTGTGTTCTCTCCCCAACTTGAACTTGAACTCGAACTCGGGGCGGGACAGACGTTTTGTGTCACCATTACACCCGTTAAGCAAATTTTTTTTATCCTATTTAATTCGTATCAGTTTTCATTGAAAATTTTTATTTTCTAAAAATTGTTATATTCATTCAGTTTTGTCAATTTATATTAAATTTAATATATATATATTTTATTCGATACAATTTAATTCGTATTTATATCTCAACTAAGCAACACACGATCTAATATGAATAATTAAATAAGATTTATACAAATAAATCTATATATATAAAAATTGGATCTGGAGGTTTCTCATGAAGCCACATTATCATCCTACATGTCATGTTATTTATTTTTGATTGGTTAAGAAGGAATATGGTAGATCTAAATGAAAAACTTTTAAAATATGAAAATGATTAGTCCAAAATAAATTTATAAGAATTAACCGAAAAGCTTCTAAAAAATTAGAGAAATGATGAATCTAAAATAAGATGCTAAAACAAAACTAATAAAATATAATTAGTTTTTTAGTAAAATGTATTGTATTAGTTTAAGTTTGAAATTGAATATAAAAATAAAAAAATGTAAAGTCCTCATCGTATTGAATTTTTTTTATATTACAGTTATATACATTTCTAAATTTAATTTGAATATAATTAAAACGGATGCTTTAGAATAAAAATAGAAATTTATGAGAGTTAGTGGAGTAAAAATCGTTAAATGGAGACATTCATGATTAGTTAGTGGGGTAAAAGATTTTATTACACAAAAAAGAAACGGTTTGATATTTATTACATAATAAGGTTTTTTAAGATTGATTTCTCCAACACTTGCAAACGTCGTCCATGTGAATCGTCATGATTGTGAAGACCCTAAATCTGTCTTTTACTTAAAACACTAATATTAGTATTTCGTTTCCTCCGTGACGTCAGAGTCATCATGCAATAGTGTCTATCTGTATCTATATTGCAGAGTATGCGACCACTGTCCCTGCCATGATTGGTAATTTTATTTCGAAACAACTTCCGTATCCAGCTTTGTCGTTAGACATGGTCCATTGTGCTCAATGTGACAAGGTCTTGCATTCGATATATATATTAGTGAAGTCAAATGAAGGGGTCTTGCATTGGAGATATCGGCCCATACTTCACGTCAAGCCCTGATTCAAGAAATGGCGGAAGATACGCGATGATGTAGGAGAAGACGAGGAAACGCATGATATCGAACAGAGAGTCGGCGAGGAGATCGGCATTGAAGAAACAAAAGCAAATGGAGGACATGATCCGCGAGATCTTGACCTTGGAGAGGAAAATCATAGAGACCAACGACAAATGCAGGTTCATGAACCAAACCCTAGCAATGATCAAATCGGAGAACAGGTTTTTCAGGTCGGAGAAATCGACGCAGGATAGCGAACAGAATGCGGAACTCACAGTAGGAGATTGCCAAAGAACTTGGCCATTAGGGTTCTATAGAGAATGATGGTTTTGGTTCTCTGCAACCTGCAATTTCGATCGGATTGTTCAAGACATAAGCCCAAGAAGAAGAAGAAGAAGAAGAAGATATGTTGTTTGTTGTAGCGTCATACCTTTGTCTCTTCTCCGTATGTTCCATAAACCAGATTGTTTTATCATATTCATAAACAATTACTACAATATCGTATTCCACAGTTCTTACTAATTTTGATTCCCCGATCATAAAGAAATCTTCAAGCAACAATTTTTGACAGATTCAAAGGGTACGCTCAAGAAAACCGGACAGATTCGATCAATAACCCGATAAAGAAAACTGCTCATTCGCAGTAAAGGCCGTGCCTTAATGATGAAATCGATGGAGGGTTTTGAAGAATCGTGTAAAAGATAAAACAACATTAACAGCTTGTGTTGTTCCATGGGAGGGACTTATAAAGTTCATTGTGAATTTAATAAAAAAAAATACTCGCAAACACCAAAACAGGAAAGAACCACCAACAAGACAACATAATATGGCCTTCATGTTTAATGGAAAAGCCCTCAAAATAGAAAGAAAAAAAAAATAATCCAGAAGTTTAATTCCCTCGGCAAGGAGAGCAAGTTGATTCAACACTTGGCAGCCAAACAAATTCACGATCCCTAGCTTTTGAGACGGAACATATCTGAACCCAAAAGCATGAACAATTCATTCAGACAAGAAGACAACACAAAAATGAAATCAAAATATATATATCTCCGCACATATTTACACATACACATACTTTATACACTTCAGATTTTATTAAGTAATAAAAAAAAAGTTTAGGTATTGATCGTTTATTGGTTGTTGTCTTCGTCGTATTAATTTATTAATATAAATTTTAAAAATATATATGATAAATATTCGATTACATAACAAATTAGATTATAAAAAATCATTCTATAGAATAGTATAACCATAGCAGTATGAAACAAGAAAAAACATCTAAAACATAATATATATTTCAGTATAAAGGTATATAAAATTCTAAATTTCTACCAGAAAACAAGTTAAATTTAAATAATTTACCCTAAAAATGAATAGTTTTGTAAATAATTACAGAAGGTGAGTATCAACAGTTTCTAAACTCATTCTATGCATCGATCATTATTATTTTATATAGAAAATAATTTTAACATCCATAAACACTACTGAAACGGTACTGTAAACAAAGTAAATGTATTCTTTCTCTCCAAATTTCTGGGATAAACAACATAGTGTGACACCCGTAACCCGTATATATTATACAGGTTGTGTCACATGGACAAAATCGAGAAGATAACTCGATAAAACGGAAACAAAAATGCGAAATCCAAAAACATTTTTTGAAACAGAGTAGATAGCAGAAGTACATTACGCGATACATGTCGCAAAACACACATGTCCGAATGTTAGTTATTACAACCGTAGAAAATATGGGAAATACAAGTCCCGTAGTTCAATTACAAAACCCGTACATGATGTTGCTTCTCTCAAGTCGTCACCGTCCTGCTGCGCTACTCGTACTCCTCGAGATCTGAAAAAAAAATATAAACCCACGAGGACTGCACCACTGCTTAGTGAGTAGCCCGGGTTGATCCCGGTCATCCCGTTTCCGGCGAGAACGGTGATAAAACAATGACATACAAAAAAATATACAAGTAATGATAACGCGTAATTATATCACATAAGTCGTACACGTCCGTATGGAGTCCACCATGGCTAAACCCTAGTCAAGTCAGCATGACTAGGAGCGCCTCACACGTCCGTCAAGTCCATGACGTTGGTCGTCGTGTCGAACACGACTTTATTACCATCAATCCCATATGGAGTCCACCATACAGTTTAGCCATCATCTCTAGTCAAGTCATCATGACTAGGTGCGTCTCACACGCCCGTCACCCGCGTGACGTTGGCCGTCGCGTCGCACACGACTTTAACATAATAAATCCCGTATGGAATCCACCATAGGGTACAGCCCGTATGGAATCCACCATGGAGTTTAGCTCGTACGTATGGAATCCACCATAAGGTTTAGCCCTCAACCCTAATCAAGTCCCATGACTATGAGCGTCTCCCACGCGCGTCACCTGTGTGACGTTGGCCGTCACGTCGCACACGACTTTACATAATACATACCGTATGGAATCCACCATAGGGTGCATCCCGTGTACATACAATCCCATAGTATAATCTCGCGTCTCACGGTGTTTGGTCCCAACCAACACACCGTTTAACGCCATGCATTTTTACCCCAAACAATCATGCACGAGACATTCTCGCATTTCGCACCCTCACCATCCTGATCCTTTTTGGTTTTCCTTAATTCATTTTCCATGTCTGGTCCGCCCCTGACCACTGTTGGTCAGATCCCGACCAAGACGTGTCGTTCGTTCTCGGTCCGTTTCTTCGGTTTAATGTGGAATTTCTCTTTTTCCAGGTCTGGTCCGGCGGACTAACTTTTGGTCAGCCCCGGACCAGTTCTCGTCTTTGGATCGCCCCGTTTTTCCTTGGTCCGTCAATGATTTTGGCTTCTGGGCACATCTGGTCCGACGGACTGACTTTTGGTCAGCCCCGGACCAGAATTTTTTCTCACTTGGTCCGTTTCCTTCTTTGTTGGTCATCCGGACCATTTTTTGTCAAAAACAGGCTTGGTCCGCCGGACCAGATTCTGGTCCGTGTCGGACCAAGCTTCCTCAGCTTCTTTCCCTTTTTCTCTTTTTCCCTTCTTTCCTCTGTTTTGTCCGAAAATGATTATGTGTGGAGGTTGAGGGAGGTTTTTGTGGGCAGCGGGGAAGCTTCAGAGCAAGGAGACAACTCTAGGGGATAGGTGGGACTCCTAGGAATGGCGGCTCGTCGAGTTTTCCACGCGTGGGGCTCGTTTTCTTCCTGAAAAATCGGGTCAAATTTGTTGCCGAAAACATGTGGGGAAGGCTATTTTCTCTGGTCAGCCCCTGACCAACATTGGTCCGGCTGATCAAGTCCCCATTTCTCCTTTTCTTTCCCTTGGTCCGTCCACCCGAGCGCAGTCTGGCTGACTAAGTTGGTCCGGGGCTGACCAATTGTTTGGTCAGCCGGACCAACTTAGTTTTTTTTTTCGCGTGACGATTCTCATGCCTTCTTCCGATAAGGAGCTATCCATTTTTTTTCGGAAAATTTCACGATCCATCTATTTAATTATTCCTCCAAAATAATTAAATATCGATAATGGGTTTCAGAGTATTACACATAGTATCTAAGCTCGGACAACTGCAAAATTCATAACGCTCCAACAAATGATTGAAAATCAATATATTCATCGATATCTAAATTTTCTGGAGTTTTCAAGATTAACGAATTATCTGTTGCATTTAAAGTTTAGAACATTTGTAATGATGCTAAGAAGCAACAAAAAAGAAAGATTTTGTAATGAGACACGA
The DNA here is from genome assembly GCF_000463585.1 of Tarenaya hassleriana. Classification (NCBI taxonomy): domain Eukaryota; kingdom Viridiplantae; phylum Streptophyta; class Magnoliopsida; order Brassicales; family Cleomaceae; genus Tarenaya; species Tarenaya hassleriana. The sequence goes on along the minus strand of NW_010969242.1, from coordinate 303,160 downwards.
TATTAATTATTATTCATTTAGGAAAAAAAGTTTTGAAGATGAAAATTATGACATGACCACTCAATGGAAAAATGTTTTTATTCCAGAAATTATTATTTCATCAACAAATTTAAAACATATATTCACATCACGAAGAAGACAGTTTCCGGTAACACTATATTACGCAATGACGATAAATAAATATCACGGAAAAAGTTTTACACAAGTAACCATATATACTTGATATGTACCAAATGATCCTTTGCTTCTTTCGAGTTTTGTTCAGTTATTTTTTTCTCTCCTTTTGAATGGATATCTGCTTTGGTTTCTGCATGAATTGGACTCAAGTTTCGTCAGCTGGGGGTTGGACAAAGCTTTTTCTTTACAGTTTTAATCTGCTTATCCATATATTAGATTGCGATATTTGTATTAAATCAAATAAATAATATGTAAATATTTTTACTAAATTTATATCAAACAAATGATATAGTAATATCATTAAGACATCTATATATATAAAATATTGATTTCAAGATATTTTGTAAAGCCACCTCATCTTTTATGTGGCATCTCTTATGTAGAATTTAATTTATGTGGCATTATGTGACATCTCTTATGTGGAATTTATTTAATTTGATTTAAACAAAAAACCCTATAGTAAAATAACAAAAAAAATATATACAAAAAATTGTGGTAAGAAGTATTAATTATCCCACTCATAAAACTTAAAAACCGTCCGTCCACATGAATATTAGGATATATAAATAAATAATAAAATAAAATTATACCAAAATATTGTGGTTAAAAACATTCATTACCCACTAATAAAATGCAAAAACGCATTAATATATATTATCAAAATGTAATGACATTAATTTTGGAAATCAATATTGATTTAAATAATTAAATGAAAAAAAAATATTAAGAGTGGGCGTTTCGATTCGGTTCTTTAGAATCGAACAAAAAATATGGTATTTTTCCGATTCGAACTGTTCTAAATTTTTTAACAGTATTATTTATAGAAAACCGAATTTCTCAAAACCGAACCGAATTAAATTTTAAAAAAACTTGAATTTTTTTAAAGAAAATCTATCTGATTATGTTTTCGATAAATTTGAAAGATTACAGCTATACAAGATTCTTCGAAAAATAGACGTCTTTGCGAGAGAACTTCTTCGACAGTGGAATCGAAGATGGAGCTACTGCGACGAAGGATATCATCATAGGAAATCATCAGAAGAAATCAGAAAATTTGACCGAAACATGTTTGCGATCAAATGAGAAAGAGTAAAGTGAAAAAAAAAAGTAGGGTTATTTGTTTTAAATCGGTCAATGTTAACCGAACTGGATTTAATTAAATTTTGGTTAAATGTTAAATCCGGTTCATATCTAAATCGATTTTAAAATATTTGGCATGGCAATTTATGTATACACTAATATGGCGAAACGAAAATGTCAAATCAAACTAAACTATCGGTATGATGACATATTTGGGGAATATATTTGAATATTCTTTAATCTGACAATATAACAATAGAATGTGTAATGATAAGTGTATAATAATTTAATTTTTTCAATATATTTTATAAAAAAATATTAATGACTTTTAAGTTTTAAAAAAATATAAAATATAGATTAACAAGATTCGAAAGTTAGAATGACATTAATTTTGGATACCAATATTTTCTGGAACCGAATTTTAAAAAATCCCGATTTTTTTAAAAGGAATTCTATCTGATTATGTCTTCGATTAATTTGAAAGATTATTGATAGTCCTTCGAGAAATAGACATCTTCGAGAGGAAACTTCTTCGATAGTGGAATCGGAAAACGAGGCTAGAGATGGAGCTAGCTGCGATAGAGTGTATCATCATAGAAAATCATCACAAAAATCAGAAAGTTTGACCGAAACATATTTGCGATCAAATGAGAAAGTGTAAAGTAAAAAAAAGAGAGAGTAAGGTTATTTGTTTTAAACCGATCAATGTTAGTCGGAGCAGATTCAATTAAATTGGTTAATTGTTAGATCATGTTCATATCTAAATCGATTTCAAAATATTTGGCATGGCAATCTATGTGTATACTGACGTGGTGAAACAACAATGTCAAGTCAAACTAAACTAACTATATGATGACATCATTTTTTAAGTATTCCTTTGGGAAAAAAATTGAATCGGGTAATATATTTGAGTATTATTTAATCTGACAAATAATAATATAATATGTACTAATAAGTGTATATAATTTGATTTTACCAATATATTTTAATGTATTAAATAAGTAAGTTTATCATTTTTTTTACAAAATTCATATCAATAAATTCTATAAAAAAAATAATTAATGACTTTTAAGTTTAACAACATATAAAATATAGATTATCAAGATTCAAAAGTTAGAATGACATTAATTTTGGATACCAATATTGACTTACAGAACTAAATGAAAAAATATTAGGGATGGACGTTTCAATTCGATTTTTCAGAATCGAATTGAAAATACGATAATTTTTTCGATCTGAACTGTTCTAAATTCTCGAACGATATTATTTTTAGAAAATTGAATTTTTCGAAACCGAATTTTAGAAAATCCTGAAAAAAAAATTTAGAGGAAATCTATCTGATTATGTTTTCAATGAATTTAAAAGATTACTCATAGACAAGGTTCTTCGGAAAATAGACCTCTTTGAGAGAGAATTTTTTCGACAGTGGAATCGAAAAAAAAAAGACCGGAGGTGGAGCTAGCTGCGACGAAGTGTATCGTCATAGGAAATCATCAGAAGAAATCAGAAAGTTTGTCAGAAACATATTTACGATCAAATAAGACAGAGTAAAGTAAAAAAAAAAAAAAAGAGTAGGGTTACTTATTTTAAACTGGTCAATGTTAATCGGACTGTGTTCAATTAAATTGGTTAAATGTTAATTCGGGTTCATATCTAAATCGATTGTAAAATATTTAACTTTGCAACCTATGTGTACACTAATGTGGCGAAACGACAATGTCAAGTTACACTAAACTAACAATATGATGAAGTCATTTTTTTAAGTATTCATTTGGAAAAAAAATTTTGAATCGAGAAATATATTTGAGTATTCTTTAATTTGACAATATAATAGTATAATGTGTAATGATGAGTGTATAATAATTTAATTTTAACAATATATTTAAATGTATTTAAATAAATAAGTTTATCATTTTTTACGAAATTCATATCAATAAATTTTATAAAAAAATAATTAATGACTTTTAAGCTTAACAAAAATATAAAATATAGATTATCAAGATTCAAAATTTAGAATGACATTAATTTTGGATACCAATATTGATTTACAAAACTAAATGAAAAAAAAATATTAGGGTGAGCGTTTCGGTACGCTTCTTCATAATCGAACAAAAAAATACAGTATTTTTCGATCAAAATCGCTCTAAATTCTCGAACGGTATTATTTTTAGAATACCGAGTTTCACATAAATGAATCTTAAAAAAACCCGATTTTTTTAAAATGAAATCTATATGATTATGTCTTCGATGAATTTGAAAGATTACTCATAAACAGAGTTCTTCGGGAATAGACGTCTTCGTGAGCAAATTTCTTCGACAATGGAATCGGAAAATGAGGTTAGAGATGGAACTAGTTGCGACAGAATATATCATCGTAAAAAAATCATCAAAACAAATCAGAAAATTTGACCGAAATATGTTTGCGATCAAATGAGAAAGAGTAAAGTGAAAGAAACTAGGGTTATTTATTTTCAATCAATGTCAACCGGACCGGGTACAATTAAATTACTTAAATATTAAATCGGATTTATATCTAAATCGATATCAAAATATTTGATATGATAACCTATGTGTATACTAACTGGTGAAACGACAATGCTAATTCAAACTAATAACGGTATGATAAAGCCATTTTTTTTAGTATTCATTTGGGAAAAAAAAATTTGAATCACGGGATATATTTGAGTATTCTTTAGTCTGACAATATAATAATATAATGTGTAATGATAAATGTCTAGTAATTTTATTTTATCGATATATTTTAATGTATTAAATAAATAAGTTTATCTTTTTTTACAAAATTCATATCAATAAATTTTATAAAACAATAATGAATGACTTTTAAGTTTAACAAAATATAAAATATAGATTATAATGATTCAAAGTTAGAATGACATTAATTTTGGATACCAATATTGATTTAAGAACTAAATAAAAAAAATATTAGGGGTGGACGTTTCAATTCGGTTATTCAAAATTGAACCGAAAATTACGATATTTTTCGTGATCCAAACCGTTCTTAATTTCCCAACGATATTAATTTTAGAAAATTGAATTTTCTAAAATCAAAACGAAACTAACCGAATTTCAAAAATTTCAAACAAATAATTTTTTTAAAGGAAATATATTTTTTAATAAAAATTGGAAGTGAACCGAATATTATATAGAAACCGATTGGTATCTATTTTTGTAAAACCGAAAAAACACAACAAATGCATTCTCGTCCCGAACCGAACCGATTCACGAACTGCTCACCCCTAAAAAAATATAAACACCAAATTTATATTTACTTTTCCACATAACTCTACATTATATTCGTAAAAATATAATTAAGTGAAAAAAATCATTTATTTTAATTCAACAATTTCATAATCATAACATGTCCAATATAGAGAATATTTTTAAATTTCTTTTGTACTCACTTTCATGGGTATTTTTAAGTGCATTTTAATTATAAATTATTAATTATAAAAAATATTTTTATTAAATATCTTATTTGTTTAATTAATTTACTAATATAAATTACAAATTATAGAGAATATTTTATTACATAAAAAATTATATTACAAAAAACATTTTATAAAATAGTAAAACTAACTTCTTCAAAACAAATATGAAACCACATAAAATTCAAATATACTATATATTTAATTACGAATGTATATAAACTTCTAAATTTCTAATAAAAAATTATATTTAAATATTCTATGATAACAATGAATAGTTTTGATTTCATACTCTCATAACAAATCATGTATCATTTTTGAATAACATTCATATCAATAAATTTAACAAAAATATATTTAATATAAAACATAATAACCGCGCATCGCACGGTCTTTTCCTAGTTAAATAAAAAAAGTGTTAGACACTAATAAGTTGCTGATACGCAATTGTCTGTCCCTTGAGGAAAATTTCGTATAAAAACACACGAAATGTGAAATTTAGTTTATTTTTTTTCCTTGGATCAATCAAAAGATGTTAATTATTCTGATATTCTTCCACTGTTACACGAAAATACAAAACATAACCAAAAACAGGGCAGATTTGTTTTTTTCCTGAAGTTAAGAAAAACGAAGGGGTCCGTATTATAAATTATTAAAAACATTATTAGTTTCATGTTTTTCTTCTGAAATGATTGAAGCTACTGCAACTACTACTACTCCCGTCGACATCTTCCGATTCATCGGAAAAAACCTCCGTCGTCACCCCGCTCGAACCAGAACCCGACGGGGATTTCGGGTCCGAATTCAAATCCGTCGTCCATTCTTTTCTCATGAAATCGATCAATACAGGACTCGATTTCTTCCTAGGATCATTTCGGTGATCCCCATCATCATTATTTGTGTCATTATCGCAGTAATTGTGGTTTTTTTTGCATGAATCGACGTCGTCTTCGCTCTTGTTGTGGCCTCTCTTCTTCAGGAATATACGGCACAGGACCCAGTTCTTCGTCGGACCCATTGAACTCTGATTAACCAAAAAGAAAATAAGATTAGTGATCTCATTAATTAGGCTTAAAACGCGATTAGAGACACTACTTACCGGAGGAGGAGAAGCCAGGCGATACTCGTGCATGATCCAATCGGTTCGAGATCCGTGAGGAGGCTTTCCTCTGTAGAAAACTAGGGTTTTCTTCATGCCCACAACTTGGTTTCCTCTCGACGTCACGACCCGTTTGTCGATTCCGGTCGCTTTCCAGTAACCCGACCCGGTTGCCCGATTCGACCTGCTCCCGTTCGGGTACTTGGCTTCTCTCGTGCTGAAGAAGTACCTCTCCTTCTCCAACCCTCCTGCAGAAATCGAAGAATACCCATCGCGAATCACAACCCAAGAAAAACCGCATTCAGCGAACTGTGGGCAAGCGTTTCGCGATTTGAGAGGGGGATTTGAAAGCTCACCAGGTAAATCCCATGGATCGGCTTTGCAGACATCGACTTCGGGGATGATGGAAGCCGGCAAAGGGGACGAGTGCACTTTCCTCTTGAGGTATTGAACAACGAGCTCTTCATCTGTGGGATGAAATCGAAACCCAGGAGGCAGTCTCAGAACGCCATTCTTCACGAAATTGAGCTTCTCCATGGGCCTCAAACAGGGATAATCAGAAGGAACCCCGAAGAAGGAAACAGAGCGAGAAAATTCGAAAAACCCAGATCGTCAACCGCGGAAGCAGAGTGGAATCAGAGCGAAACAGAACAAACTGACATTTCTCAGAGAGAGAGAGAGAGAGAGAGAGAGAGAGAAGTGGGTATGCGGTGTAGGGAGAGGGAAACAAGGGAAGGGATTTTTATAGAGCAAGTGAAAGACGGAGAAGACGACCATGTGTTTGGCGTAAACCATACTCAACCTCCTCCCTTACCCTTTCGACGCCATTTTATTTTTAATTCTTCTACATTTTTTTATACGTGTAATTTAATTATGTTAATATAACAAAGTTATGATAATTTCGTTTTCCAGCTTTAAACGCATTACTATTAGTACATTGTTTATTTTAGTTGGTATCCACCATCTACCATTTCCCTTTTGTTCATCACCTTGACACTCTTCACCAAATTCAGAAAAATCATACTTAAAAAAGTGTATCAACACAAGCTTGATTTTTCTTGTAAGAAAGTTGTAATACAGCTTTTTAGATCAAAGTCTTAAGACAATAGTAATTATTTATATAAAATTAAATAATAGATGCATCATTAATATCGGATATCCACATAAAAATACCATATGGACAGACATTCTCTCCTGTCTCTTTTTTTTTGTTTCATTATTTTTTGTGAATCATATGATCATATATTAAAATAACATGTTCATGCTTATTATTCCTACATTATCAAAACCGATATCTCTCTCTCTCTCTCTCTCTCTCTCTCTCTCTCCCCC
>NW_010969242.1:289508-294795 GCF_000463585.1 Tarenaya hassleriana | reverse complement strand
TGCTGAACTGAGGTTCAATGCAACGGCTGAAGCTTACGACCTGTCTCCGAAGATGTCGTCGAGGGTAAAACCGTCATTAGGCAACAGGAGGAGGCACCATCCGAGACTAACCTCCTCCATAGAAATGCCTCACCATTGACGTGTCAAGTTGTCTGACTTGTTTAGGAGGTTAGTAAAACGGCTTAGCAATGGATCTTCTTCCTCTTTTCCCCAAAATCAAAATGTAAATAGATGAAGATAGGTTTTTGGGCACTATGATGATGATGATGATGATGATGTGAACTCTCTTAACGTATGTGAACTAGCTTCGGCCTAAGTTTCTATCTATTCTGCCAGAATCTTTGTAGAGAATGAAATGGTAACTTCTTATGATACTCTTTCATTTCTTCTCTTTAGATTTTTGTCAGATCTTTGATGAACATATAAAATACAAGCCGTAACTGTGTTTGTATACAAATTTTAGATATTTTATTAAATGTAATTCATTTAAAACAAAGAATTTTATGAATGGTGTTTTTTTAACATTTTTTTTTGTTAAAATAACACCATTCATAAAATTCTAAGGTTAAAAAGAAATTGACCATTATGAATACTGGTTGTATTGTATGTTTACATACCAATACAACCAAAATAAGCTACAAAAAGACACCGTTCATAAAATTCTTTGTTTTAAATGAATTACATTTAATAAAATATCTAAAATTTGTACAAACACAGCTTAGGTTAGGGCTAGACTTTCTCGACCCATTAAAGCTGCAAGCCTCGTGGTTCCCCCCTCGTTCCTATTTTTTTTAAGCAATTAAACGAATATTTAAATAACTTTTTAAAAAATATTTCCATTTTAGGTTTTACATGATAACCAGTTAAATTTAAAAAAATTCTCTCTATTTCAATAATAGGTTTTTAGCTGTTTTACACAGATTTATATGTTATTTTCTTATTTCTTTTGTACAGTTTTATTATATAATATGACTTGTTTCGGTTGAATTATTAATAAAGGTATATTAAAAATGTACAAAAGATTGAATTTATGAATTTAAAATAAAAAATTAATTTCATTAGATTGAATAGAAATTTTATCGCATTGTTAATGTATATAAAAACAAATGTTGAGTGACAAAATGATAATATGATGAGAATATTATTATGGATATATGGGCTACCCATTAGTTGGCCACCAGTAGTTGAGAGTTGACAAAATCATTTCGAAATCATGTATTTGATTGAATTCATAAATTTTGGAATTCTTTGGATCTCATTAGCAATTCATAATATTAGAGATCCGGTTCTAGAATTCATGCATTGGAAGGAAACAAAATTCTTCTGAAACGAAAAACACCCTAAAACGAAATATGTATGATTGTAGATCTATAAAAGAAATACAAACCTCAAACGATCTGGATCCTATACTCACAACTGAATCGTCGATCACAAGAAGGCAGGAAGTGTACCAAGTCCTCTATACGTATCCACACGTCAAGATGGATTCCAACGCTTGGAACTCATCTGTTAGGACTAGAAATCTCGATCTCTATAATGTGCATGGTTTTAGGGAATCAAAAGAGGGTTTTGGGACTCTTACATCTGCTCTAAAAGTCTGAGGAGGCATGTCAAAATCCTAGGGGTCGTGCTCTATTTATTTAGTTCCTTAAAACCCTAGTTTGAATAGGAAAAGGAAATCTGTCGAAAGTGGAACCGGTTCGGTTCCATATGGAACCGGCCGATTCCATTCTGGCCCAAAACTGATTTTTGGGTTGAATTTGGACAAAGTGGAACTGGACTGGTTCCATATGGAACTGACCAATTCCATTTGCTAGAACTAATTTCTTGGCCTTATGATTTCGTTCTGACAATCGTTTGTCAGAGTAAACCTGATTTCTCTTTTCCGATACTCTACACATATATATATTTGTCCCTGTGTGTGTGACCTTGTAGGCTCATCCGGAATAACAGTATAAATGCAGAATCTCCATTCCGGTGATACAAGTCATAGGTGGGATCTAGTAAGACTACCTAATCCGAATAGAGTTAGTCTCATGATCTAACAAAAGTTGTTAATAGGATCCATACAATGATCCCTTTGTAATGCAATATCATATTCATCTTATCAGATTCGACTGGTTTTCTCGTTCGTTGAGTTAACTGAAATATCAGATGACTCTTTATCTGGTTACGCACATCTCAGTCTCAACTCACTCGAGGGGTCCAAGCGATATCTCTCTCGGGATGAGAGGTACAAATTCCGTATTGACTATCTACTATCCGAAACATGATTCCTGTCATGCCCAAGAGACGTCGTTATAATCTTCATGTTACGCAAGACGTTTGAAGCAATCAAAGTACGATACTCCTCATATCGAATATTGTAGACATCTCAGGTTAAAGGATCTAATCATGAACCTATCACATGAGATTCAAGTCATGACTCATGTCCATGTTGCAATCTCATGCGGATCATCCAATACTTCATTCCAAATCAGTACCCATGATTGTGATCCATGATCATTCATCACAGCTCATGCTACTCTTACTATATTATCATTCCCACAATAATACACGATTAGGAAATTTAGGATCGTTCATAACGAACCATGAATTTTTTTATTCATCAAATATAAAACAAATAAAGAAAAAAAACATTCATTAATTTAACCAAAATCAGCAATCTGTCAATACAAAATGTTTCATATTCATATAGTAAAGCAACATATAGAGCACCTAAAACTAGTAATAAATATATATAAAATTTAAATATTGATGAGATTATATAAATTTAATATTATATTAGTATTTTATCGTAAAATACTTATTGGCAAATATTAAAGGGGGGACGAAGAGGTTTTATGATAATTATTGGTTTAATATTAATTTTCGGCCCAATATTAAATTATAGATGAGAAACTGGACTTCAAGGTCCAACAATCTCTTCCTACTTTTTTTTTTGTAAAAAAATTATTAATTTTCCATAATCACATGTATAAAAGTACAATTTTCTTTAACGGAATCCTTTTGTTTTGGAATCTTGAGTACAAATTGGATAATTAAATAATGAATTGAATGAGATTGGATCCATAACAAATGAATTTATTTTGGAAGTTGCAATGTATATCTAATCAATATTCATCTATAACCAATGGATTTTTTTACGGTGAGTTTGGTGAAATTATCTTCTAAATAATATAAGAAATAATGATTTATGTTAAAACTAATCAAAGATATAATTAAATTTTTTTCATTTTTTTTGGTAGAAAGCAAGATGATAGATTCGTCCATATATTTTGGTCTATACATATATCCACTGTGTATCCAATTAAAAATAGGATACGAATGGATGTGTATTTCCTTTGTATAGCTTAATTTTAATATATGTATTGGTGCTGAGTTAATTAATTAATCATCATCAAATATATCAAAGTACAGTGGATTAATAAGAGGATAATATTAAGAATACGAAAGATCTCTTTCAATATTAAATATTCTCTCTATATATATATATCTAATTTGTTAAATTAAGGATATTAATACCACTTGGAAATTTCTTCAAAGGTCATAGAGAAATACTGATGTGTGATATGATATTTGTGCAAAACTGTATTCTATCATTAAAGCTATCTTTTGCAAATAATTTTTATAGAAGATTATAATGCGACGACGGAGTTCTACTGGGCACTTTGTTTGGTAAAATCGAATTTGGATGATCCGAGCATGCACAATATCTTGAATCGTATAGTAATCCCCGAGTCGATCCAGAAACATGGAGTCAACTGGAGAGGCTTTGACTTTTTGGTCTTCAACACCTACACATATGGTGGATGAACACTTTCTCCATGAATATCCCGTAAGTACATACACACACGTACGCACTATCCGTATGCATAAACTCATAGACATACCCATTAGTATTACATATGCATGCGTACATATACGTGTGTTATATACAATAACTTCGCAATGCGATTTGATCACGTAGACGAGAATCGTTCGATAAAAGGGACAAAGAGTATGAAGAGATCGAACGGTTGATATATAGCGTACGAGTGGGTGTTAAAGAGGGGTTTATCTGATTTACCCTTAATATGCTACATATACTTCTAACACTACCCTTCTCTAAATAAAAAAAATTCCTACTTCTATTATACCCTCTAAAATATTTGATGACCAAAATGCCCTTATGTTATTATTTTAGATTTAATTTTTTTAATATAAAAACTTAGAATTTCTCTCTCCTCTCTCCTCCCCTTATTTCGGCCTCTCTCTCTTCGAACGCAAGTTTCTCTCTCTTACTCGATTTCTCTCTCTTCTGAAACTTGCTTCTTCTTCTTTAAAATTCAGTAAAATCAAAGCTGAATCTTTCATAAATTAGAGAGAAACTTGAAAAAAGGTAAGGTATTGTTGAAATCCCAGTCTTTTTTATGCACATTTTCGGATCTTGATTTTTTTTAAAATTGATGTTTCTTCAGATTATTTTCTTCTAATTTTTTGTTGTTTGCTACCAAGAATGACATTGTTGTTTTGAATGTCGTGTAGTCATAATAGATCTGTATCAGATCTGGATTTTGGATGTTTATAAAATGTGTAGTGTCACAGTTCACAGAGGTCACACCATGGATAACATGAGAATATAGGTCATAAAGTTCACAATGTCTACCTTTCCACATGAATGAATGTGCATAACATTCATACAGTTCACAATACACAAAGATTATGAGTCACAAGGTCACATGACCACACAGTGATATTATCACATGGTCATGGGTGATTAGAATAACAGTTCGCATGGGTTACAAGTAAGACGAAGTCACAAGGTTACATGGGCACATGGTCGCTGATAACTCCTAATTCTCTCTATATTTCCTGGACGTTTTTATAGGATTTATATGAGGATCATATTCATTTGTAGGCATTATAGGCGCGTTAGGCTACGAAACTCGGTTTGGTTGTGTTTTTATTGGAATACAGGTCTTGGATGAGATTTGGACCAAGATGGAAGCGATGTGGAGCTAAAAGGATGAAATACATCAAGAACTTCCTGCCTTGACTCGGCCAGAGTCAACCACGGAAAGCAGGCCGAGTCAATACGCTGAAAATGACCCAATTCAAGCCTGTTACGAGGAGACCGAGTCAGAACGTCTGAGTCAGACTACCCCGAGTCAACATGTCCGAGTCAGAATGCCCGAGTCAGAAGATTGGGCTGGGCCGAATTCCTTATGTCTCGTTTTGACTCGGTCGAGTCAGAGTACTGACTCGGTCCGAGTCAAAACCCAGAAAAAGCCCAGATTCGTATTTT
>NW_010969242.1:262675-289375 GCF_000463585.1 Tarenaya hassleriana | reverse complement strand
TTCACGGGATTTCGGGAAGAAGAAGGAAGATTCGATCGTGGAGACTACACATCTGCATGAGACTTTCTTTCCTCTCTTTTATCTCTTTTCTTCTGAGCTTTTTGTTGTTTTCTATGAACCGTGAGTAGATCCACGGCTGTGGGTTCGGGTTTCGTTTGTGTTTTGGGTATGTTTGAACCTTAACTTGGTTGCGATTTGGATTTGTTTCGGTTTTATCGATTTGTTCTTTATTCAATTGGTGTTTCTTGGCCAATTATTTCAGATTCTGAACTACATAGGAATATGGGTTTAGTTTCGGATCGAAATCGATAGAATAGATCGTATTATTCACATAGGAATATGGTTTGATCGATCTAGGATTGATGATAGTGTTCTTCATGCATCTAGTTTGATAAATCACATAGGGATATGGATTTAGAGAACTTTAGATAGTGAGTTATATGTCGGGAGGTGATTTCTCTATCTTTGTTGCTTGACGATTCCCGAATACAGATTCAATATCGTGATCCTCGCATATTTAGCATATACCCATACACGCGAATACGGTCCCGACACCCACGGTCATCTTTGCTTGATAGTTACTCGTTTTTATTTGCTTTCTTAATTTGGTTATTTTAGATTCCATATACTTCCACCATCACTTTCCCTGCTTGCTTTGATCTATTTTCAATTGAGATTTGGATTTAGCAACCGGTCCTCGTGTTCGACCTCGTGTTACGACGATCCGTATCCTTGCGGTGAGTTGTGAATCGGGTTATAAATTTTAGACTCGGTACACACGTATCAAGTTTTTGGCGCCGTTGTCGGGGACTGGTTAGCCTATTTCTAGGTCTTTATTGATTCTAGATCTTTGCTTGTTTTCTTTTTCTTTTTGTTTTTTTTTTGTTTTTGTGGATTCACTTGGTCTCGAGTTCTTCTTTTCCTTCGCGGTTTGCAGGGTTCTAAGTGCATGACAAGGAGTTCTACTCGGAGAGAAGACCTAGTCTACGATCCGGAGATTGAGCGTACCTTGAAGAGCTCTACTCGGAAAAAGACCGAGTCTACGATCCAGAGATTGAGCGTACCTTGAGAGACATCTGAAAGCAGCAGAGAAGAGAAGCTATGTCGAGGTCGAGTAGTTCGCACGACCATCAACACGGCCATGCGGTTCATGATGAGGAGCATCAAGAGAATCAAGAGCACATGAATCCGCTCTATGATCAGCAGACCGAGGGCGAAGCTACCTACGTTGCAGAGGGGACTTTGGTTTCTTACATTGTACCGAAGCACACCAAACTCCTATCATGCATCAACCGTCCGCCCATTGACAGTTTCGAGCTACCGCCACAGTGCATCACGATGTTCAGTCAGGCGAGTTTTAGAGGGCGGCCCACAGAAGATCCCATTGCTCACTTGACTCGGTTCAAGATGTTGTGCAGATCAGTTAGGAAGGCTCGAGGGATGACTATTGAAGATGTATACTTTGAGGCCTTTCCTTTTTCACTGATGGATCGGGCAAGAGATTGGCTCTACACCCTTGAGCCGAACTCGATTACGATATGGGAGGAGCTAGAGGAGCAGTTCATGGCGAAATACTACTCCCCAGAGAAGACCCGAGCTGCACAGAGAGCCATACACAGCTTCACTCAGGAGAGTGATGAGAGTCTATACGACGCATGAGGAAGATTCAAAGGCTATCAGCGCCTTTGTCCACACCACGGCATGGATAAGCGACTATTGCTTTCCACGTTTATCCACGGACTGAGAGATGATACTAGAGCATGGATGGATGCAGCTTGTAGAGGGAGTGTATACGACATTCCCTTTGACACCCTAGAGATGCATATTGCGAAGATTGCTAAAGCAAGAGGGATGTCAGGAGATAGCATCAGACGCTCCACAGGACGGGTAGACTTGGGTGAGTCCGCTGCTTTGAAAGCGGTCATGTCTGATTTATCGGCAATCAAGCAGCACATGGGACTCAAGAGTACGCATATCCCGCAGAAAGTCCAGCCTGACATGTTTCTGGTTGATCATGCCACATCAGAGGAAGAACCGGTTGAGGATGTCAACTACGTAGGAAGGAATCAGTACCAGAATCCTTCCAATCTCTACAACCCGAACGCGCCTAGAAACCATCCTGGTTTCTCCTACGGAAACCCGAGCGGAGCATTGGATACACAGCAACAGGGCGTTTCCAGAATCCCTCAGAATCCCCCGGGCTTTACTCAGTCACGTTTTCAGGGGCAGAATCAGGGATATGCACAACAGAATCCAGGATACGGGCAGCAGAATCAGGGTTACCGAGCTCCTCCACCGGCAAAGAATGAAGAAGCAGACATCAAGACAGTGCTTGCCCAACTAATGCTCGATCAGAAGACATCATTTACGGAGCTGAAAACCGAGGTATAGAGCATAAGGGCAAGGCAAGACACCTTTGAGAGGAGACTTGACGGGATGGATGCACATATGAAGCTAGTGGATACACAGATCGCACAGCTTGCATCACAACCCTCTAGGCAACAGGGCACATTTCCTGGGAAGCCCGAGCCAAATCCACGAGAGCATGTAAACGCTGTTGAGCTGAGGAGTGGAAATAATCTGCCAGAGACAGTCCCTACGGAAAAAGGGACGACGTCTAGATACAATGCCGAAGAGAAAGGAAAAGCCGATGCAGATGAGACACCTCGGGTGAATGCAGAGGAAGCCGAAACGCCATACGTCGCTCCTCCGCCTAAGGTACCACCCGTTCCTTTTCCTTCTCGATTGAAGAAGCATGTTGAGGATACACAGTTCTCGAGATTTGTTGATATGCTTCAGAAGCTGGAGGTTACTATACCGTTCTATGAGGCTATGCTGCAGATACCCTCTTATTCGAAGTTTCTGAAAGACATCTTGACCAAGAAAAGGGTAATTGGGAAGGAGACAGTAGCCTTGAGCACAGAGGTGAGCGCTGCGATTCTACAGCATGAGTTGCCACGGAAGGGATCAGATCCTGGTAGTTTTTCGATTCCCTGCAAAATCGAAAACATTGCGATAGACCGTGCATTATGCGACCTAGGTGCTAGCGTCAGTTTACTACCGTTGTCCATTTACAAGAAGCTTAATATTGGTGAGCTTAAGCCGACACGGATGGCGCTACAGCTAGCGGATCGATCTGTTAAGTATCCCGCAGGTATTCTCGAGGACGTTCCGTTGAAAGTCGGAGATTATTATGTCCCCGTTGATTTTGTTATCTTAGACATGGATGAAGACTCGAAGATACCGATTATTTTGGGTCGACCGTTTCTGAACACGGCTGATGCGGTTGTACACGTCCGAGCTGGTCGTCTTACCATGAAGATAGGTGACGAGACTGTTGAGTTCACCTTAGACCACAATATGAAGCAGCCATCCTCTACCGATTCAGCGTGTTATGTTGATGTACACGAGATCTTGACGCAGGAGGTCTTCGATCAGTTCCGAGACATTGATCCACTGGAAATATCCCTCCTGGCATCAGATGCGAGTATATACAGCAATTGGGAGGATATTCGGGAGCTCATACAGGCGTTAGACGATGAAACCGAGGAGAAATTCGAGCTTCTGTACTCTGACTCGACCGAGTCAAAGCTTGACTTGGACCGAGTCAAGTCGCTGGAACACTTCGAACCTTTGTCAGCTTCAGACTCGGTGTCACAGAATTCTAACTCGACCGAGTCAAGGGTTGACTCGGCCTTCCTCCGTTCTGACTCGGATCGAGTCAGATCTCTTAGCCCCACCACCGACACCGAGCCGGCCCGGAACGTCTCCGAACCCTCCACGATGACTGCTAAAGACGTTCTAGAGCTCAGAGAGCCACCACTTACCACGGAGACGCTGAATAAAGCTGATTGGAGTTTAGAGAACGCCCCGAAGGTGGAGTTGTTACCCGAAGGGCTCAGGTATGTTTTCCTTGGACCTAACTCGACTTATCCGATTATAGTGAATGCTGCATTGCTAGAACCCCAGATGGAACAGTTGAGTGATTTGCTTGTTAGTTATAGGGGTGTTCTTGGATATACTTTAGATGATATTAAGGGACTTAGCCCTTCGTTATGCATGCATCGTATTCATTTAGATGATGAGTCAAAATCCTCTGTTGAGCATCAGTGTAGATTGAACCCGACGATGAAAGAGGTAGTTAGGAAGGAAGTCATGAAACTGTTAGATGCGGGTATTATATACCCTATTTCGGATAGTACATGGGTGAGTCCTGTGCAGGTGGTACCCAAGAAGGGAGGCATGACCGTGATCCAGAACGAGAAGAACGAGCTTATTCCTGCGCGGACGGTCACGGGATGGAGGATGTGCATCGACTATCGTAAGTTGAACTCCAACACCCGTAAGGATCACTTTCCTTTGCCTTTTATTGATCAGATGTTAGAGAGACTTGCACTCCACTCGTACTTTTGCTTTCTAGACGGTTACTCGGGATTCTTTCAGATCCCCATTCACCTGAGCGACCAGGAGAAGACCACCTTTACTTGTCCTTATGGCACGTTTGTTTATCGTCGTATGCCCTTTGGATTATGTAATGCACCTGCCACTTTTCAGAGATGCATGACTGCTATATTTTCTGATGTGATTGATGATATTATGGAAGTGTTCATGGACGATTTCTCTGTCCATGGACCCTCATTTGACGTTTGTTTGGCCAATTTGCATCGAGTTTTAGACAGGTGTGCAGCGGCCAACTTAGTCCTCAACTGGGAGAAGTGTCACTTCATGGTGCAAGAAGGGATTGTTTTAGGACATAAGATGTCTTCTAGGGGAATCGAGGTAGACAGAGCAAAGATAAAGGTTATTGAGAAGCTCCCACCGTCCGTGAACGTCAAAGACATCCGCAGTTTTCTAGGACATGCGGGATTTTATCGGCGATTCATCAAGGACTTCTCCAAGATCTCTAGACCACTTACCGAGCTATTGGCGAAGGATGTACCTTTCAGGTTTACTGCAGAATGCTCGAAGGCCTTCCAGACTTTGAAGGCAGCTCTGATCTCACCACCGATCATACAGCCCCCCGATTGGACTCTACCGTTTGAGCTGATATGCGATGCTAGCGATTATGCGGTTGGAGCAGTGCTGGGGCAGAAGAAGGATCACAAACACCACGCCATCTACTATGCGAGTCGGACTCTTGATGATGCGCAGGTAAATTACACTACTACCGAGAAAGAGTTACTTGCTGTAGTGTTTGCTTTTGAGAAATTCAGGTCGTACTTGGTGGGACGGAAGGTGATAACTCAGACCAAGCGGCTTTGAAGTACTTGGTGACGAAGAAAGACGCCAAACCTCGACTGATTTGATGGATGCTACTCATACAAGAGTTTGACGTTGAGATTCGGGATCGCAAAGGCACGGAGAACATAGTTGCAGACCATCTTTCACGCCTTGCGATACCCGATCCTCTCCCGATCGATGATTCTTTGCGAGAGGAACAAATCGAGTGATCCCGTCCGAACGTAACTATAATGGAAGGAAGAAGTTCCTCCATGACGTACGGGATTATTTTTGGGACGATCCATTCTTGTTCAAGCGTGGTACCGATGGGATGTTCAGACGATGTATTCCCGAGGAAGAAGTGCAACAGGTAATTTTCCATTGCCACTCTTCTGATTATGCAGGTCATTTCGCCGCTTCGAAGACCACAACAAAGATTCTACAAGCGGGATTCTATTGGTCTACGATGTTCAAGGATGTCCATAGGTATGTCGCCTCATGTGATTCTTGCCAACGCACAGGTAACATTTCTAGACGCCATGAGACGCCTCAGAATTATATTCTAGAAGTGGAATCTTTTGATGTTTGGGGCATAGACTTTATGGGACCTTTTCCATCATCTTGTGGGAATGTGTACATCTTAGTTGCAGTTGATTATGTGACTAAGTGGGTAAAGGTTTTGGCTAGCGCGAGGAATGATGCTAAGACTGTGGTTAGACTATTTAGACAGATTATTTTTCCACGTTTTGGTGTTCCTCGTGTTGTGATTAGCGATGGCGCCGCACACTTTGTCAACCGGATCATTGAGACACTACTGAAGAAGTACGGGGTTCATCATCGGATTGCTACTCCGTATCATCCTCAGACTAGTGGACAGGTGGAGATTTCTAACCGGGAGATCAAGTCCATTCTGGAGAAGACTGTCGCTAAATCATGGAAGGATTGGTCATACTGAACGGCCTTCAAAACGCCGATTGGTATGACACCGTTCCAACTCGTCTATAGAAAAGCATGTCATCTACCGGTTGAGCTCGAGCATAAAGCTTATTGGGCAATTAAGGCGCTCAACTATGACATGAAGACCGCTGCAGAGAAACGCGTGCTTCAGCTACACCATCTTGAGGAGATCAGACTTGATGCGTATGAGAACGCGAAAATCTACAAGGAGAGAGCGAAGAAATGGCACGATCGACACATCATTCCGCGATCATTCCACTCAGGTGATCTTGTCCTTCTCTTCAACTCTCGTTTGCGATTGTTTCCAGGTAAGCTGAAGTCTAAGTGGTCCGGTCCATTCAAGATCCATCGAGTTTACGACCACGGCGCAATTGAGCTGTATAACAGCACGGGTGGTACGTTCAAGGTAAATGCACAGCGTCTGAAGCTGTATAACCCTGTCGACCCTGTAGGTGAGAGAGGCGTTCTTCCTCTCACAATACCACCATCAGCCTGAGTTCATGCACGGTCTAGCTAATGACCATAACGAAGCGCTTCTCGGGAGGCAACCCGGGGTTTTTGTTTTGTTTTTGAGATGTTGTTTGGGTTTTAGACTTTTCTTTTTGGATTTGGGAGCCTACATGGTGTTTTCCCTCGGGTACAGGGACATAGAACTTGATTTGCAGGTCGTCGAGCGTAGAAACGGAGTTCAGATCGTGTCACAGAGTTCTGACTCGACCGATCAACTCGCGAAGGACGAATCGGCATAAGGTAAACTAACTCGACCGAGTCAAGAGTTGGCTCGGTCCGAGTCAAAGTTTCGAAACCCTACTTACCCCGCTCAGCCGTTTTCTTCCCCATTTTTTTCCCTTTTCGCGAAAAAACCACTCTTCACTCGGTCTCTATCACCCCGAGTCGCCTCCACCGATTTCGCAGTCTAAATCCGTACGGTATGTGTCCCCTCACTTATATTTTGTAGCTTATTGACGATTCATACCTATTTCGCCAAGATTTACGCATATTTATTCCGGAATTGCGAAAGATTTTTGGGTTGAGAGCGAGATTTGTGATTTTCACAAAATCAGTAAGTTTTTATGAGTTTTTGAGTGATTAGGACACAGATCTTTGCACATACATGCCTATTCTTGATTACCCATGAGTTTTTTCGGTTGATTTCGGCGATTTCGGGGGTTTTGAGCGCAGCTTTTCGTCTGGCAGAACGAACAGCGTTCTGACTCGGTCCGAGTCAAAGTTTTGACTCGACCGAAGCGAAACGCGGAATTCCAATGACGAACACGTGTTGACTCAGTCCGAGTCACATGTTGACTCGACCGAGGCAACATCCATTACATTGACAGCACGTTCTGACTCGACCGAGGCTGCGTCTTTATTGCTACGAATTGTCGAAACTGCCCTCACACAGAAAGCCCACTTACTTGTGGAATGACAAACATGTTCATATTTATCTGCTGGATAAAATAAATGGAATGCGAGGTATGTTTTACGTGGAGATTGAAGAGGCACATGTGAAAGGTGAATATGAGCAAAATGTTGAAGCGCAACCTGTAATTCATGCTGATGGAAGTGTTGTTGGAGGAAATGGAAGACAGAATATGGTAGATTATGAGGATTGTGTTTTATTGAGCCCTAATTTTAAGAGTAAAGTTGGGAGTAATAATGTGGCTGAAGTTATACATCTTTCTGATAGTGAACATTCAAGTGATTGTGGAGAAGTTAGAGTGACTGAATGTGATGGTGTTAGGGCTGATGATGGTGGTGGTGATTGAATATAACAATTGGACATGAGTTCAGCAATAAAGACGCAGCACAAGAATATGTTCGAAAGGATGCAGCAATGGCTCGTTTCAGTTATATTACACTGAAGTCTTCTAAGAAATTGTGGGAGATCAGATGTAAATTTGCTGGATCGGGGTGTAATTGGAAGTTACGTACGACATTGATCTCAAACTCGAAACGTTGGAGTGTAAGAAAACACAATCATATTCATAGTTGCAAGCCCGTATCAGAATCAAGTGAAACTATGAAAGGTACAAAGAAATTGGTTAGAGATTATTTGAAGGAAGAATTTCCCGGTAAACTCGATTGTACTCCTTCAGCAAATGAAATAATAGACCGTGTGAAATCCAAATACGGCACAACTGTAATGTATTTGACAGCATTATGAGACAAACACATAGCTGAAAGTGAGATTCGATGTGATCCTATTGAGCATTTTAGGAAACTTTCCGGGTGGTTGTATATGCTGCAAAAGAGAAATCCCGAAACAATTGTAAGTCTTGAGTTGGACAAAGATGAGAAAAGCTTCAAATACCTCTTCATTGCATTGGGTGCAGCGGTAAGAGGATGGAACTACTTGCGTAAAGTTGTTGCTATTGATGCAACCTTTTTGACAGGTCAGTACAAAGGCACATTGGTCGTTGCAACTGCACAAGACGGTGACCACCACCAATATCCGTTAGCCTGGGGTATAATCGACAGAGAAAAAGATGCATCATGGAGGTGGTTTATAGAAAAGTTAACAATGGCAATCTCAGATGGACATGATGTCGTCGTTACAGAAGCATAATAAAGGCCGTCAGAGAAGTGTACAAAGAAGCTGGCCATGGATTTTGTGCGAGGCACATAGCGCAGAATTTGAAAGTGAAGGTTAATCGAGGCATGGAAAGAAAGAGTTCAAGAGGTGAAACTGTCGCTGAAAGATTCTTCAGATGCACGGAAGCTTATACATTGCAAGAGTTTGAAGACATATTTAATGATCTAAAGAACATGTAAGAGTTTTCTAACCATTATTATCAATTGATTGATTCTGGACCAAGGGACCATGGGACCATGGGACCGTGTGACCATGGGACTATGGGACCGTGTGACCGTGGGACTGTGGGACCATGTCACCTTGTGCACTGTGATCTTGTGACCATTTGATTTTTGTGTAGGTATCCAAAAGTGGATGAATATATGCAGAAAGAAGAACTTGACCCAGAGAAGTGGGCGAGATGTAAATTTAAGCGAGAACGGTATAACTTATTGACTACAAATGGGGCCGAATCAATCAACTCTGTGTTGAAGAAAGCTAAAAGATTTCTGGTGCTAGGGACGTTGCTTGACATTTATCTTTCAAAGACAGTGGAATGGTTCGATAGGCATAGAGTGGAAGCAGAATCTGCCGATGATTCTCAAAATCTGACACCGCATGTTGATAAAGTGTTACATGCGCGATACGAGATGACATGTACATATGAGGTTACTATGTTGAACTCTAATACAGAGGAGTTTGAGGTGAGGGATGAAAATGGTAGAAAACACTTGGTCAGCATTGCACATAGAACGTGCAGTTGCAGAGTATTTGATATCGACAAGATCCCATGCAGTCATGCCATGGCAGCAGTTCATAAGGTTGGTAAATCGAGTATTATACCAAATTTATGTTCTCCATGTTATCTGCGAGAGACATGGCGTCTTGCTTATCAAGAAACAGTTTATCCGGTCCCCGATTGTTGTGAATGGAGCATCGATGACCCAAATATTGCAAATCTTATGGTTTTGCCGCCTATACAAAATCGGTTTCCTGGTCCCGGTGAAGCCCGAAAGAAAATCTATTGTGCAACACGAGCATCAACATCAACAATTTTCGGATAGAATGCTTAATGAAAATTGAACTATGTATTTGTACAATAATGTTGTTATGTATAATGTATAATGTTGAAATTTGTTATTATAATGGCGGAGAAGTAGGATCGAACTTTGCATAATGTTGTTATGTACTTGTTAAAATATGTGTATAATATTGTTATGTATTTGTTAAAATATTTCTGAATTAATTAATTTGTCTGAAAATTTTAAATGTATTCGTGTAATCATTTTAAAAGTATTCGTGTAACTGATTAGATAAGTTTTCATATAAATAATCGTTGTGACCTATTGTGACCTGCATGTGACCTATGTGACCCGAGTGCAATTTTGCACTATGTGACCATTGTGACCGACTGTGACCTGTGACCAAGTGACGAAGATAATTATAAACCAAATCTTGATTTTTTAGTTTTGGCATAGTTAATCAGAGTTTATATAGCAAATATATAGTGCGTATAACAAAATTACAAAACATTATGACAGATTTGTAATGCAAATACACCAAAATTGTCAAAAGTGTTCATGAAACAAAGAACACTTAAGGAGCACATATGTGAGGATAACTTTGGAATCCAAAATTGTAATAAATATTATTTTATAGTTAAATATACTGTAAAAGTCAGTTTCAGAGGTGTAAAAAGCATTATCATTGACTACTTTTAAAAAATGAACTAAATCGACCCATTATGACCCACTGTGATCCATTGTGACCGAAATGTATTATGGGACCCACATAAAAACTTTCAAAAGAATATGTGTTTTCTGAGTTTTCGTGGACCCCATTTTGACTATTCAACGTAATGTGTAGTTTTTTCGATGGTTTTTTCTTTAATATTTTTCCTCCACAAAATTTCGCACCAAAATGTTTTCCCTCCAAAATTTTCATCCAAAAAAAAATCCCTCAAAATATTAAACATGCTAAATAAACAAACTCCATAACTAAACGTTCATAACTTAGAGTAACTTAGAGTTTAACCACCAAACAAAATGAGGTAATGGTAATCATGATTCGGTTCAAATCCAACAAAAAATAACAAGATTAAAATAAAAGTTCAAGATTTGCGCTTCTGCTTCTTCTTCTTCTCAGCACAGCCTGCTGAAAATATATAAGCTGCCACCTGCTCACGGATCTTTGTGATATTGTCGTCACATATCAATGGGCACAACTTGTGTTCTTGACCAAGACAAATCGCGTCGACATACTTTACCGCGAAAACACCGCAATCAGAACCGCTAGCATTTTGCGGCAGTCCTTCCACATACTCAACGTCAAGTACATCGCCGTCTGAGAATGCCTCTGATCCAGCCAAGATACATGCCTTCGGAATGGCATGATTTAACTGTTGAACTACTTTTTCTACGTTTTCTCGAGCTGTCGATTGACAATCATAAACCTGGAGCACTTTTTCGTCGTAATAACTTTAATGGTGACCCAATGGCAGCGTACTTGATCGCTTTCGGCTGATGGAATGCTGACAACACTTACAAATCCATCAGAGCTGATCAACGGTGTCCCAGCACACCCAATTGGAAGTTTTCCATTGAAGTAGGATTCGAGATCGCCCAAAGTAGTCAGGTCTCCAGAGTTTTCCCACCGCTACAAGCATTCCGGGAACATAGTATCACTTACCATGTAGTTGCTCCTTATATAGGTCACAGGATTCTTTAAAACATGGATGCGTAGCTCATACATTGCCTCTCTCATGTGCTAAAAACAACAACAACAAATATCAACAAATATTATGATATAAACCTTACTATAGTGGGACCATGGGACCATGAAATCACATATAAGAGGTGGAAAAGTGTAAATGATGTAAACTTACAATATCTGCAAGCCATCTTCCGACTTGTATGAGCTCATCCCAGAAATTTGCCATCCTTGTTACATCAAGGGCAGACATCCATAAACGCTCTTCTCGTGGTTTTTTCATAAAGTTCCTTAAAGCCTCGACTTGTGGACTAGCTGATTCAACAAATGATTGATTTCGGATTGGAAAACCGTTACTGTGAACCCGATCTGGAATCCATACGAACTCCTGCCCTTCATCCGATGAAGGTGGGTCTCCTTTCTCTGTTGCAGCCTCAGCAACATCTTCTTCAGCCTCAGCAACTGTATCCTTAACCTCAGCAACATCTTCTTCAGCCTCAACAATTGTATCCTCAACCTCAGCAACATCTTCTTTCACCTGGGTTTTTTTCCCTCTACCTCTTCCTCATCCCTTGCCTCTGCCCGTACTTCTCCCTCTTTCCATACCTCTGCCTCTCCCTCTGCCTCTCCCTCTCCCTCTGCCTACTACTGCGATGGACCGAGTTCTTTTCGCCGGTGGACCACTTGAGATTGGTTCTACGAAGGGGCTTCTTTTGGAGGGTTCATCAAAAACTTTCCTTTTATTTTTTGTCATCAAAGGTGCATCAGAAGAGTCAGGTACAAGTTCTTTCAAGGGAGTTTGACCTTCAGATGGCAGTTCAGTGGCATTAGGACCTTCAGTTACATTGGTTTCAACAACTTCCATTGTTTCATCAGATTTGTCTGCCCCATCAGATTTATCTTCATCGTCAGCAAACTCATCTTCATCCTCACCGGATGGAGCAGAGGATTCTTTGTATGCCTCTTCATCATTCTTTTCATCGTTGTCGTCATCATCCTTGCCATCATCGCTGTCACTATCTTCTTCAGATTCGTCCTCGTCCTCATCATTCTTCCCTCCAGAACCTTCTCCCTTATCAAGGGTCCCCTCGACATGTGCTGAACATAAAGCAAATAATATAATCAGTTTAAAGCATGACCATGTGACTCTGTGACCATGTGACTCTGTGACCATGATAACATGATGAAATGGTCGAATACTTACTTGCTGTTTCTGCGTTCCCGCCATCATCGTTGTCACTTTCTTCTTCAGATTCATCTTCCTCCTCATCATCCTTCCCTCCAGAATCTTCTCCCTCATCAAGGGTCCCCTCGACATGTGCTGAATATAAATCAAATAATACAATCAGTTTAAAGCATGACCATGTGACCATGTGACCATGAGACTCTGTGACCATGTGATCATGAGGCTAAGTGATCATGTGACAAGATAACATGATGGAATGCTCGGATACTTACTTGCTGCTTCTGACTCTCCATCTTTCTCCTTTGGTAAGGACTCTTTGTCCTTAGATGAGGTGTCCTTCTCCTGATGCTTTGTCTTCTCTTGTTGAGGTCCAAAAGAAGTCATATCATCTCGAGCTCTCAACTCATACAGATCAAAATCCTGATCATAATATTCATTTGTTCCGACAGAACCTACAGGACTTGTCCTCCTTCCCTCTTTGTCTATCAGATTGTGATGCTCAGGTTTGTTCGCTGTAACCGAAAGGAGATCGGCATCCTTTAAAAGGACTCTCATAGCGTCAATTACTCTGGTCTCGACAGCATCAATTATTCTCGTCTCGATAGCTTTTATTTCCAGCATCAAATCCCTCCTAAGTGCTTCCAGATTTGAGATTCCCGTCCCTCCCCGTATATTTTGGTAGCGTTGTTGTTGTTGTTGTTGTTGTACCTGTTGTTGTTCTCGTTGTTGTTGTTGTTCTCGTTCTTCTCTATCTTCTCGCTCTTTTTCTTCTTCTTCTTCTTCTTCTTCTTCTTCTTCTTCTTCTTCTTCTTCTTCTTCTTCTTCTTCTTCTTCTTCTTCTTCTTCTTCTTCTTCTTCTTCTTCTTCTTCTTCTTCTTCTTCATCCTCTCCGTCTATCAAAACTTTACCCTTCATTTTCTTTTTCAGAGACTTTCTGGAACGAATTTCCGATTCATGAATCCTCTTCCAGTATACGCTTTCCGGGTTCTTCTCTAGATATTTCATCCAAGTGATCACTTTTTCATTTGTACTTCTCTCGTACTCCTCTAGATCATAAAGCAGTGCTTCTTCACTCTCTTCTTTCTTGAGTACACTTTTGATTCCCTGAAAACAAATGTTAATCATTGTTACTAAAACTGAAACATGGGACCATGGGACCAAGTGACCATGAGACCAAGGGACCAAGGGATCATGGGACTATGGACCAAGGGACCAAGTGACCATGTGAGTACCTCTGATCCGATGCCAATCTTGTTTATCAATGTACTGAAGCTCCATCTGACATTTTGTTTCATTGACTTCTTACACATTCTGGGACACGTCGAATCCGCATCTTCAATGTCTTTGTACCATCCATTGGTATCCAAGCTCAAGATACATTCGAAAGGCAGCAACTGCAATGCAACATTTAAATATTATATCACACCACAAATAACAAATAATATAACAACTTTCAAATAAAATATACAGCAAAACAATAACTTACCATAAGCGGTATTATAAACCCCCGACAATGCCACTTAGTCTTTGGTGTTCCACTCATGAAGATCTTTCGTATTTGATCAATGATTTTTTCGAATGTATAACGTCCCCAGGGAAATTTTTCACAAAAATCCAAATCATTAACCATGTCTACCAAATCATGGTTTATGTGATCATCTGTTGTACCATGATCTAGGACTCCTCCAAGTAACATCACAATTGCCAGTTTCTTCCGGTCGGCAACCCTATGAGTAGATGTCTTCTCTAGTTGCCTGAGCACACTTTGTTTAGTCACCTTTCCTTTTCCAAATGTCTTAACTCTAAAGTGACCTTTTCTCTTATACTCTCACCCTCCCGGATATTCACCGCACTTTAATCCGCATATTAGTGTGTGCTCGATGATCGAGTATCTGATTGGTACACCATTATAGACAAACCACATCTCTTTATCATCACCGACCCTCACTGCATGATTTATCAGATATGCCACAGGCGCCATTTTCAAGGTGTCTTCAAATTGGACATGGAATAAATGTTGAAACTGCGACTCGTTCTTAAAGTACAGCCACTCTTCCGCTGTTAATAGATCTTTCAATTTTTTCAATGTCTCCGACAGATAGCATCTAGTATTTATCCTCGGACATAAATGAATTTCCTCCATTTTGAAGTAATATGGCACCTGTAAAACATCAAAAATTTAACACACCATGCAATATAAACAAGCCTATGACCTGTGATCTAGTCACCTGTAATCCAGTGACCTGTGACCTACACGAACATATAATTGTGTGACCTGGGACCATGTGAACTATGACTCTATGACCTATAACCGACATGTGATGTTGTGACCATACCACCATGTGACTCTGTAACCTATAACAACATATGACGTTGTGACCATACCACCATGTGACTCTGTGGCCTATGACAACTTGTGACGCTGTGACCATACCACCTTGTCACCTACACAAATCACCATGCAATCCATACATCTATAATCCGATTTAAAGGTAATTGTAACTCTTTTCTCAGTCCTAAATCACAATGTCTCTAATCAGTTTGAAAAATCTCTACTGATTTCAGAAACCCCAAATCACAATGTCACTCATTTCACATGACAACTAATTACGTCGCTTACAGATTTTAGAAACCCAAAACCCTTCCGTCTACTTCGCGATGTGCAAAATTTCAGAAACCCAAACCTTAAATCTCTACTTATAGATTCCGAAATCGATACTTCAACTAAACAACAACCAAAATCCAACCGGAAGATGATGGTGGAGTTCATTTAACCTACCGTCTGTCCTTTTAACTCCGAAATTTGCAGACGATCCTCATTTTCGGAGGAAGAAGATGATGCAGACGACTGTACCGAAGATTCTACAACCATTTTCTTCCCTTTCGTCATGTCTTCCACAAATCTCCACTCGAATCTAGCCGCAAACAGAAATTTCGACACAGAGAGAAGAAGAGGAGAAACCGAAATTGGCTCAGGCGAAAATGCAGAACAAATCGGAGGTTTTAGAGAGAGAATTGAGTTAGAGGTCTTTTACCTTTAGAGAGAGAGAGTTAATTTCGAAACTGAAGAAAACGTGGGAGAGAGAGTGTGGCATGCCAAGGGTAACGCTGTCTTTCCATTTAATTTCATGGTTTTTTTGTCTTTTTGTTTTGTTCAGTAATTTTTTTTTTCGAGTGTAAACTCAGAAGTATATGTAGCGGTCAAAGGATATAACAGATATATTGCCTGTTAAAGACTTAGGGAGATTGGATTGACCAATACATTGACTCTAACCACACCCTCTGTCTTCTTCAGCAACATGTCTCCTCTCCATATCAAATACACTTCCTCTTTCCTCAAACAAATATATTAAAAATTATTGAAATCAAACCCCAAATATGTCTTTGCATTGAAAATTTTCCTACTTTGTAACTTTAAAAATCAAAACCTAATGTTACCCATGTGGCATTGTTTACTATACAACTATTTAATTTTCTGGATTTTTTATATATTATTTTTTGAGGGTTTTTTTTGGAAAAATTAGGGGAAGAAGATTTAAGATTATAAAAAGAATCAATAAAAAAAAGACGGGAAAGAAGACCTGATGGATGGAGGGACGGAAGATGAAGACTTTGTTGGAGGATTGTAGATTTTCTTTTTTGTTTTAAGCGTGTATATATATATTGCAATAGTTGTTATTTTTATATTTAGATTTTTTTGTTTTAAAAAAACTGTATGGTTCTATTATATCTATTTAAAAAAAAAATTGTTTAAAGACATACTTAACACATACAAGTCATATGAAAGTTGCTGTTGAATATGATGTCAAATAGAGATTTGTTTGGGTTTTCACCGCTACAAACGAAGGACCGACAACCAGTGGATATCCGGTTACTCAAGATCTATTATGGCCAGAGCGATTCCGGTTTTTTTTCTTACACTTTGTAAGTTCAGAAATTTTTAGAAATTTTTCCTTATATTGAAAAAAAGTTATAAATGAAACCACAAAAGGACGCCGTATACAAGATAACAACGTACACACATGATCTACAACAAAATACATACATGTTTTGCGGCCATCGTTTATTTTATAATGAAATCACAAATCTCATGGCCTCTAAACCCAATAGGCAAATATTAAATTGGGGCCGAAGAGGTTTTATGATAACTGTTGGGCTTAATATTAAATTATAGATGAGAAATTGGACTTCAAGGCCCAACAATCTCTTCCTATTTTTTTTTAAAAAAAAATAATTTCCCATAATATCAATAAAACTAAACGACAAGAGTTTAATTAGTTAAGCACTAAACTAATCCCAACGAAAATAGAGACTCCTTGATGAAATTGGAAAATCTAAAATCCATTTTTCCTTGGGACAAGTAGTAAGGGCGCTTATATATACCCCAAGCCATTCATTCCCTCTCTCACTTTTCACACGTCTTTTTTTCCGCTCTCAAGCTCTTCTCGTCTCTCCCCACAGAAACCCTAACCCGTTCTGACGTGATCATGGTCGAACCTGGCACATCTATTTGGAGGGAATTCGGCGAAGAGGACAGATCATGGATGTCAGAGATCAATGATCTGAACTCATGGAACGTCGAGCCGCTGTTCCAGGTCTTCGTGTCATTGTGCTCTGACCCCGATTGGGACGGTGACTTCACCGTAACTACCGATTCTCGCGACTTATCGAACCAGGCAGAGGAAGAACTTCCCGACAGGAAAGAGCCATCTGTATCGTTGCTTGGCCAACAGGAAATCGTGAAGAGACCGTGGGTCGGAAAGATGATCGAGCTTTTCTGGCCTGAGTTGATGGAGATATACGAAGAGAGATACGGCATGCACAATGGTAGCGGTCGAGAGGGAGGAGGAGAAGAAACCGAAGCCATGGGTCCGAAGAAGATAATTTAGTCGAGTTCCTATTGGTTGCTTTAGTTATTTAGGGTTTTTTTTATTAATTTCATGTCTTTTTACGAAATCGGAGCTCTTTTGTATGAATACTCCACTGATTATCATCAAGTATGTAATGTGATTCGCAATATATCCATTTGATAAACATATCCATTGATTATCAAGCCTGTAATCGAGTCGTATGTTGTTTTTTTTTTGGAAAGACTCTTGCTGATGCAGAGGGTCTTGGTTCGGATGGGAGATGGGATTAGGAGTTGGATCAAAATAGAAAGCGCAGTGCATCGGAAGTACACGAGTCATGAGAGCTTCAATTCTCATACGAGGTTTATTACAACTTCTTTTTTCCTGTGATTTAGTTGAATGATAAATTTTCAGATTATAAAAAAAAATATTTACCAGCGTATATCTTTATAGATTTATTTATATATAAATATTTCAGATAAAAGCTCTACTAAATATTTTTGGTATTCTTCTAAATCTTATCAACAAAATCTTAGTATATATCATGACTGTTTTTAATACATTAATACAAAGTTGAGAATTAAAAAGAAATATAGACGACCAAATAAAGAAGGAAATATGTATATATATATATATATAATCACAATAATATTAACATGTAATCCCTGTACGACTGCACCAAACATTGACTTCATCCTAGTTTATGACTTAATCCGTATTTGGAAAACCTAACGTTTTTTTTTGTCAAAGGTTGGTATTTCATTAACTTTCAAAACTGTACATGTAGACGTTTTATCCGACGAAAATAACGTCCATCCCCGCCGATCTCCGGTGGCTCGCACGGTGGCCGCCCAGGGCTTGGAAAGAGGTGAACGCCTTGTTGCACGTCTTGCATGTGAAGACGCGACCTCCGACGACGTCGTCGTTTCGGTTCGACGTAGAGTTGGACAGAAGAATCAAGGAGAAGGTCAATAAAGTCTTTGCAGAATCTTCAAAACAAAAATTCAATTATCCATAGAAGACCCTTACCCCATCAAACTAACATTTCATATTACCTTTCGTTAAAACCTTAACTGTTTCTATCAATTTTGTTAGGTCCCTTTCAAATTCACAAGAATTAACGTAAATATCAATAGAAAAGCTATCTATCAGATTCTAACGATATTTGTTAAAAATTAAAACGTTAATATAGTCACATTGAAATTTATATATTTACTTTAAATTTGTAAGTTAATATATTTTTCTATTAATATTATAATATTTTGTATAGTTTTTATGTTTTTTACATAAAAGAAAGCTTTTGATTCTTTAAATAATAAATAAAACCACTATATTATTGATAGTATATTAAAAAATAACTATTTCAAAAATAATTTTATTGGAGAATATGAATTATTTTTATAATTTATTCTTTCTCGTAGATTCTACTATTATTTTGCTGGACAACCGAAGATAAATAAAATGAAATAGGTAAATAGTCGAATAGAAATAAATATTAAATATTTCCTATTGACTACAATAGAATTTGTGATTAGACTGTTTGGTTGTAACTCTGAAAAAATAAATGAATATTAAAGATAAATCGGTCGAATGGAAAGGTTTAAATTGATATCACTAATCGATTCTCTGTACCGGTTATGCTTTCTGGCGGGTGGTGGCGGTTGAAAAACTGAATGGTTAAACCGCAGATAAACGCAATCGCTATCAAACTTGAAGAATCAAAACGCAGATTTTTTGGTGCGTTTTATTAGCGTTTTCCAGCGGTTTAATCAAAAGACCAAAATACCCTTAATGAAAATTAAAAAAGCCCTAATTCTCTCCATTCTCTCTCACATGAACGACGATTTAACTGTAACTCTTCTCTTCTTCTAGGTCTAGGGCTTTATCTTCGCTAGAATCTCCCGGAAGCTCACCGAAAACTCGTCGGACATCATCAACCTTATTGTCTCTAGGTATGTCTGTTTGAATCCTATGGTTTCTTTTCTATGATTTGTTTTCCTTTTCCTCGATTTCTCCTTGTAACAAAAACAGATCGATTCTTTTCTCCGATTCTGTAGCAAATTCCGGTGCTCTCAAATCTGCCCTCCAAGTGTTCGATCAAATCCCGGAACCAGATTTGGGATTATTACTAGATTTTGGATTCATGGAAATGTGTGAGATATGGGGTTGTATCAAATGTGTACGTAAGGAATACTTTGATTAACTTTCACGCCAAATGTGGCGAGTAAGATATCGCAAACGGACTCTTTGATGATTCTGCGAAAGCTCACATTGCTACTTGGTCTGCTTGAATCGCTGGGTATGCTGAGAGAGGGAAGTTGGGGGAAGCAAGGGCTTTTTCATTTTAGTTATCGTTTGTACAAAATAATATATATTTTGTTGATGATTTTGTTTAGTATTATATTTTAAGTTTAATTTTTTATATTACAATTTGAGTTAAAAAAATATTATCATGATTATATAATTTTTAGATTTATCAATGATTATTTTTAATATTTTTATGATAAAATTATTTTTTAATTAAATAAAAATTAAATTTATGAAATTTATATTTTAAAATATAAATTTATTATAAGTTATATAAAATATTTTTTTCAAATGATAATATAAAAATTAAATATAATAATTTAAAAAATTATCTTATAATCATGTCTTTTTTGGTAATTTACAACAAAACATAATCGCAATCGTTTATAACCATTTACTTTTAATCGCAACGAACCTCAATTGTCACCAACAACCATTTACCAACCAGTCACTACGAATCGCCCATAACCGCTACCAAACTTTTTGAAAACGCTATCAACCGCAACCGCAACCGCAACCGCAACCGCAAACGCAGCGGTACAACCAGTCGGACCCTAAGTCTTTTTTTGCTCAATTTTTATACTTGAAAGATTTAAATAATGAATTTTAAGTATTAAGATTAAATTTTAGTAAATTATAAAATTTAGGATTTTTTGTCGTTTGTACCAAAAGAAAAATACGATATGTAAAATATAAGAATATGATTGGATATGCAACTTCTCCATTATTGAAACTCATAACCAACAACCCAAAGATGATAATAACATTACACAAAACAAAATAGATTATATACATACACAACTCTTTTTTCATGTTTAAAGAGAAATCTACAATGTAATACTCCGTGAATTTCTCATTTCCCAAACCGAGCCGTAGGAGACTCTTAAGGTGCCGGAAAACGGCTCTAGAATCTAGCATCAAACCTATCCTGAGCTAATCCAAAGGTTTGGGCCGAACCAAACGAAGAAAAGAGTCTGGGAACTATCCAGACCGACCGGTCTTGGTGGAGACCGACCGGTCTGCACACCTAGACCGACCGGTCTAGTCAAAGATAAAACCAGGTTTCGTCCCGGCTTCTTCCTCCTTCCAGCGGCCGCCACTCCTGCTTCGCCATGCCGCCGCTTTTTCTCTTCGTTTGCCGCCTCCTGCTTCCTCTGGGACACGAAATCACGCCTAAGTCTGTCCATTCTTCATTCGAAATCAACCGAAAAACACAAGAAACAACTCTAGGAGACCGAAGCAACAAAGCCCAACGCTCAAAATTAACATAGGTGAGTGTTTTTGGATTGGATTCGAAAACGGTAATCAAATTGAAAATGGAGATTTATATGTTTTGAGTGTGATTCATGCGTGTTTGACATTAGATTTGAATTCTTAATGTTGTAAGGATCATTTTGGGCTATAGTTGGGTGGATTTGGTGCAAAAATTCAGAGTTCGACATCTTAGTATGCCTAGACCGATCGGACTAAGCCTGGTCCATCCTGTCTAGGGTTTGCAGGTGTCGCAAGGAAGAGGATGACCCAGAGGTCTAGACCGACCGGTCTGGCGAGCCAGACCATCCGATCTAGGTACCCCGGTCCGAATGGACTGAAGACCTGGTCCGATCGGACCAGGTTTTGGTCAGCGGTCAACGTAACCACCCAGATGACCAGTCCACTCTATAGACCGACCGGTCCAGGTCTCTTTTCCCCATTCCCTGATTTGTTTCCTTGGATCAAACGAGATCCGACGGTCTCAGACCCACGTTTGACCACTCTAACATGGAACCTTAACAGAATCCTTTCACATTAAGTAAAACCCTCGAGACGAGTTGAATTGGTAATCCGGAATGGTCGGAATCCAATTTGATCGGACCAAAGGATAAAAGAATAAAATAAACGTGAATAGTAATGAATACTAGAACGATGAGCTAAGACGTGTGTATGTGTGATTAGTACAAACTTTCACATGAATGCTTGTGATTGGGGATTTGGGTAGTTGACATGACGTGATACTTTAATTTGAAGGGTTGGAGTCACGTTGAGCGTGTGTTTGTAGTCGGAGATTGAGATGATATCATGATGATTGTTTGTTTAAGATCTCCTCTTTATGGCACTTGATCCGTGTCAAGTTTCATATTGAAGAGATATGATTGTGATTGGTCGCCTATGGGCAGAGATTGGAGCCGATGATGCACATGGTAGTCTCGTGTGGTTCAGACTATCACGGGTTGAGAAAATCTTATGGTTACTCTATGACTACGCCGACATTCCACCTGCTATGGAACGAGTTCAGGAGTGATTCTCGGCAAAGACTGGCATACATATTTATCTGTGACTCGGGATTGAGAGATTCTCCTGATGAGGTTATGTGGAATTACTTTAAAAGACCTGGACTCGGGTCTGATGAGCATTTATGTGGCGGATGGCTGACGAGAGGTTGTCGGTTGATGACTGACTTCGCTCGATATAGTCGGTGGTGGCCTGAGGAGGCATCTGACGCTATTGTATCGAGAGGTAACATCGATATCAGAGGAGATGGTTGATGTGATATGTTTTAATGAAGTGTTGGGTCTGGTTTGTTGTATTTTTATTATTCTAGTTTAGGCCGAGGACTGTGAGGGGATTGTGCGTTACACATGGAGAATTCTTACCTACGCGTGTGATGCATCCGTAGAGATGATTTGACGGTTTTCGGTATTACTGATAAACCCGATGGGTCGAGCTATGACTTGTGTATGTCCTGGACTGGCGATAACAGATCCGCATGTTATCCTATGTGTGTGATGCACATAGAGATGATTTGACGGTTGATGTCTGATGACTTCTCATCCGGACTGATTGTGGTTTTAATATGGGCTATTATTGGTTGAATTAGAATCCATCACATGGCATGTTATGTATATATATTATATGTGTATATATATTGCTTTTGATTGTCCATTTGCAATTTGAGTACGATTTTCGGGTTTAACCCGAAGCACTCAATAAGCATGTAGCTTGTGGACGTTGTTATGCGACGTTTCTGGCTCGTAGCAGCTCTGACAGCAGCATGACGAGGACATTGGTGACGGGTGAGACTTTTTCGGGATCATGTAATTTTCCTCTTTAGACGTGTATTGTTTTCTGTTGTATGGGCGGTGTATATCGACTCTGTATTATTTCATATTCACCGTCTTTATGTTGTGGCTTGTATACGTCTACTATAGACTTGGGTGTGTTATTTATATACATATTTTCCGTTGTGTATATTTAATATAAAAATATTTTTAAATTCCCGCATCTTTTCGGTATGTGGTTTTGATCGTCCATGTGATGCAACTCGTGGGTGGGACAGCGGGACACGGGTTACTAGCGTCACATACAAAACATATTACAATGCTATCGTGTAAATCAAGATTCAAAACTGATTCGAGATTGGAAACCACACTTCAAACAACACTTCAAATGGAGAGAGGAAAAAACTACAAATTGCGAAAAAGAAGATCTCATTAGATAAACAAAATCAGATGAATAAATTAACAATTTATTTTCTTCCATCGGAGAATTTCAAACCATTTTGCTTATTGAATCGACAAAGAAAGACACTCTTCTTCTATCAAAAGTTTCAATGGAACAAAACGATTGATAAGTGCAATTTTTTGTATTTATCATTGGATGCATCGAAAATCTCACCAAACCCATAACCAAGTTTCGAAAAGAATAGCGCAAATGAGGATATTAAACGCCATTACCACTCACACATGTTTTCTGTTGGGGACGGCGGTTGTTGACGACGGCAAAACTCCGGCAATTCGAGCGATTCCAGATAAGTACCTGAAATTAAAAGATTATTTTGTCGAGGCCTGTGAAACACAGTTTCCTTAAGTTCGATTTTCGTGCCACCTCTAAAGCTTCGAGGCTATTGGAGCACGGTCTCCCAGGATACAACGACCGCGTATTTGGAAGAAGCTTTCCAAATACCAAGCGAACTCAAAGAGAGATATGAGCAAATATGTGAATGCTTTTTTTCTCTAGAATGCTTGTTTCTTTTCTGTGTGTTTCTTATGAGCTAACCCAAGACCCCTATTTATAGTAGAGGGGAAAATCTCAAAACAAATCAATTTGAATTTCAAAATTCAAATTTGATTTTATTTTGATATTATCTCAATCTTATCTCAATCATATTTGATAGATTTTCTGCGGATTTGAATCCAATTTGAATTTGAATTTCAAATTCAAATAAGAATATTCTCTTAATATTCTGCAGATTTAAATTTATACGGACCGGGCTTCTCACGGGCTAGGCCCGTTTTGATTCTATCAAATAAACCCAAATCCAACAATCCCCCACAAGAATCAAAATAGGGCCTTGAGTTAGGTGAACCTAAATGCATCTCATGCAACTAATGCAAATGATATGCAATGCAAAATTTGCTCATCGAGAGTTTACTGTATCCGAAAAGGTAGTTTTACCTTTGAATCTTCCGTAGTGACATACTATCGGATGTACTTGCTAAACAGTGAACGCGATGTCTTGAACTATTCAGCTTTTGTATACACCAAGACAATAGTACTCACACAGCGCCCTCTCTCTCTCTCGTTAGTCCATTTGTTGCGCCCATTATGGCCCTGGGACAGCACCTGGTAAATTTCATCAAGTACTCTAGAGAATTAGCCTTTTTGTCATTCTCATAGAAGCGACCCACTTCATACTTGATATAGGAGATTTTTCTTTGAGAGTATCTCAATATACTCCACTCTCGTAGGAGATAAGAGAATCTTTAAGAGTATAAACTTCAACCTTCCCAATTTGTATCACTCTTATCATAGGAATGTGAAGAGACATCAGTCTCGAGCGATCTCATCGACCCCCCCACAATTCGGTTGTCCCATTGAACCTAACACTGGTGGTTTGTCCAGATAGGTTGGGTTGCCATCATGGTGGTTTGTCATTCTATGGGCTTTAATCCCATTCCCCTCGATAATATTTCTACCTGATCTCTGTTAAGGCCTTTGGTTAGAGGATCAGCCAAATTATCTTTTGATCTCACAAAATCAATAGATATGACACCATCTGTTAGTAATTTTCTAACAGAGTTATGTCGTCTGCGGATGTGTCGCGACTTTCCCTTATACACATGGCTTTTTGCCCTTCCTATTGCAGACTGACTATCGCAATGTATGCAAATTCCAGACATCGGCTTAGGCCATATAGGAATATTCTCAAGAAAGTTTCGAAGCCACTCAGCTTCTTCACCAGCAAGGTCTAAAGCTATAAATTCAGATTCCATAGTGGATCTTGCAATACACGTTTGCTTAGAGGATTTCCACAAAATAGCACCTCCACCAACAACGAATATATATCCACTTGTGGATTTATTCTCATTCGAATCTGATATCCAGTTCGCATCAGAATATCCTTCTAATACTGCTGGATATCTTGTATAATGCAGTCCATAATTCTCAGTATACCTTAGATATCTAAGGAGTCTAATTATGGCCTTCCAATGATCACAACTTGGATTGCTCGTATATCTACTAAGCCTATTCACGGTATTAGCAATATCCGGCCTTGTACTATTCATAAGATGCATTAAGCTTCCAATGATTCTGGAATATTCTAATTGTTGAACTCCCTCACCGTGATGTTTTTTCAAATGAGAATTAACATCAATTGGAGTTCTGGCCTCAGAATTTCCATCTCTGTCAAATCTCTCTAAGATTTGTTTTATATAATGACTTTGGGATAACGCATAACCGTCTTGTATCTTGATAATTTTCATACCAAGTATTACATCTGCTATTCCCAAGTCTTTCATGTCAAAGTGATTTGATAATATGGTTTTCGTAGCTTTAATCACCTTATCACCACTACCAGTAATGATCATATCATCTACGTAAAGACAGATAATCACAAATTCTGTCTCATTACCTTTGACATATATGCACTTGTCAACCTCGTTGACCCGAAATCCATTTGACAACATTACGCTATCAAACTTCGCATGCCATTGTTTCAGAGCTTGTTTGAGTCCATACAATGATTTCACAAGTTTACACACTTTTCCCTCTTGTCCGTGCACTCTGCACCCTTCAGGTTGAAGCATGTATACTTCTTCTTCCAGTTCACCATTTAGAAATGCAGTCTTTACATCCATCTGATGTAATTCTAGATTATGAGATATGAATACTTTTCCCTCTTGAATTTCTTGGAGTTGACATTCTTATCAATCTTCCGCTTCTTAATCCCTTTGGTCTTAGTCGTCTCAACGACATTTGCCTTGGATCCAAACTGCCCATTCATTTTAAGAATAGGTTGAGATTCCTGCCGAATTCTCACACGACGATGTAAATCCTTCAAAGACATGTCCTTAGGTTTTTGTCTCAGGTCATTCTTGAAACTCGTCCAGGAGGGAGGCAATTTTTCAATCAGAGTTGCCACCTGGAACCGTTCATTTACCATGATGTCTTCTCCCGCCAAGTTGTGGAAGATGATTTGTAATTCATCTACTTGTTCCACAACACTCCTTGTATCTACCATACGGTAGTTTAGGAGCTTTGCTACCACCATTTGTCCTTGGCTAGCCTCTTCGACCCGATATTTATGATCAATCGCTTCCCAGAGTTGCTTTGCCGTAACATATTTGGAGAAAACACCATAAAGCGAATCATCCAAACCGTTCAGCACAAAGTTCCAACACATGAAACTGTTATGTTTCCATTGTTGGTAACTGGCTAGAGATTGGGCATTACCCTCCTCTGGGATTGGTTCCTCTTCAGTGAGGTACCGTGACAACTTAAGTTGTGTTAAGAAAAACAACATCTTTTGTTGCCAGCGTTTGAAATTTTGACCCTTAAATTGTCCAGGTCTCTGACCCGGGCCGATTGGCACAATAGGAATTGACTGGTTTTCGGAGTTCGCAACAACCGAAGGCATT
>NW_010969242.1:257754-262039 GCF_000463585.1 Tarenaya hassleriana | reverse complement strand
TGTTGGGGACGGCGGTTGTTGACGACGGCAAAACTCCGGCAATTCGAGCGATTCCAGATAAGTACCTGAAATTAAAAGATTATTTTGTCGAGGCCTGTGAAACACAGTTTCCTTAAGTTCGATTTCCGTGCCACCTCTAAAGCTTCGAGGCTATTGGAGCACGGTGAACTCCCAGGATACAACGACCGCGTATTTGGAAGAAGCTTTCCAAATACCAAGCGAACTCAGAGAGAGATATGAGCAAATATGTGAATGCTCTTTTTCTCTAGAATACTTGTTTCTTTTCTGTGTGTTTCTTATGAGCTAACCCAAGACCCCTATTTATAGTAGAGGGGAGAATCTCAAAACAAATCAATTTGAATTTCAAAATTCAAATTTGATTTTATTTTGATATTATCTCAATCATATTTGATAGATTTTCTGCGGATTTGAATCCAATTTGAATTTGAATTTCAAATTCAAATAAGAATATTCTCTTAATATTCTGCAGATTTAAATTTATACGGACCGGGCTTCTCACGGGCTAGGCCCGTTTTGATTCTATCAAATAAACCCAAATCCAATGTTTTCTCCATATCTATTTCGCATTTTGTTTGTAATAACCTGTTCATCTTCCTTAGAAAACATACCATTACTTCCATTCCCTCTGAAATCATACTTCCTCTCTGAGTCTTTGCTTGTCTCATCTTCACCATCTGTCTGACCTTGAATGTCTGATTCTTCTACCGCTTTGATCATCTTCTGAAGCAATAATTTGGTCAGTAGAAAATGGCCTGATAATTTTTGTTTAATCATTAGTGGTATGATTAGCAAAATAATTACTCGATTACAGGAATTTGTAATTAAGATAAAAAAAAATCACCTGCGTTGTTTCTGATTTAATGTATTTTAAAAAATAACATAAAGATAACATTAAACAAATTTGAAACTAAAAAATAAATGAGATTATATTTCAGTTACTGTGTAGCAAAATAGGGGACGTGCACGTATATATGCATACTTATACGAATTCCAATGAGACAAACAAAAAAGAGATTAAGTTTTGAATTTACCTTACGTTTCTCTGCATCGAAACATTAGATATGTACGTTAATTTATTGAACGTATATATATTATCAGTTCGGAAAAAAAGAATACAAGAAAACCCAAGTTTTGGATTTTTCTTCTCTTTCATGGAAGCGAAAGATCAATATAGACAGCATACAAATTCATAAATTTTCTGGAAAAATAAAAAAGATGGAAACAGATTTATACATAAATACGTGATGCAATAAAATTCGCAGAGATGATGAAAAGTGTTTTTACATGAGAAGATGTAGAGGGAGACTCGAACTCGGCGGCAAAGGTTTGTAAGGAGAGAGAGAGAGTTGATGATCTCCGCCGCAGGCATCCTAGCGACGATCTCCGCCTTCGCTTCCTTGGCTATCTTTTTTTTTGTGATAATCCGGAAATTCATCGGACCTTTGGTCTGACTACATCTCCCAGAGGAACGGGGAAGTCCAGGTGAATGTCTTTCCCCACGCTTGGGTTTGAACTCGGGGTGAGAGTATGCTTTGCATGTTTTTTCACCACTAGACCACTCAAACTTGGGTTCCTTGACTATCTCTTGCCGAAACAAAATATAACATTAAACTACATTTATACAAAGTTAAAGTTAGTTGAATCTAATTATTATATACCTAAATTTATAAATATCTTGAATGTATCGTCAATAAAATTTAGTTATTCATTCGTCTTCTTCAGTCTGCTTTCTCGATTTCTCGAAACTATATTCACCTCTTACGTACATGTATTTAGTTATTCAAAATATCTTGTCGTGTGGGAAGAATTTTACGTACATGTATTTAGTTATTCAAAATATCTTGTCAAGTGGGAAGAATTTGTAAACAATATAGACACGTGTCATATTTCTAGGATAGGAATAATTCAATGTTTTTTTTAGATTATCCTTGATTTTAATGTTTTGTATGACTCCATTTATTTTTTCCAAATATATGAATAATCATTCATGTGGATTAATTTACGGTGTTTTTAGATTAATAACGTATGTATAGTCCCATCATTAATTAATAAGTGAAAAATTAGTTATGAAAT
Organism: Tarenaya hassleriana; assembly: GCF_000463585.1. Lineage (NCBI taxonomy): Eukaryota > Viridiplantae > Streptophyta > Magnoliopsida > Brassicales > Cleomaceae > Tarenaya > Tarenaya hassleriana. The sequence goes on along the minus strand of NW_010969242.1, from coordinate 259,945 downwards.
CTTTGAAAACATATGTTATACCCTGGTTAATAGAAATGTACTTTTATATATAAGAAGATATGGAAATTGTGGAAAGTTTTTTTAAAGATGTTTTTCTTTAAAAACAATTCTTATATTTTGTCAAAAACCCAAATTTTAATGAATATTAACAAAAAAAGTAAAAGAAAAAATCAAGTAAATCATAAAGGAAAAATTCTTAAAAATTTTCAAATTTGCAATTCGGTGGAAAACTAATTCCTTAATTTACACATATTTTTATTTATTCTCGAATTTAAAAAATTGAACACAATAATTTCTAAACTTGCTTAAAAGTGTCATAATCGTCCTAACAATAATTTTGACCAAAAATAATGTTTTGAACAATCTTACGTGATGCGTGAATTGTTAACATATATAAGATTTTTATATCATGTATGCAGAATTGGATTTAATAGATATGGTTTAACAAAACCGGTTTGTAATAGTAAAAATTATGGTTCACCTGAAGATTTGGGATGACGATGTAGATCAAAATAATTACCATCACTACCGATTCTCGAGTTCTAGATCCAGATCGACGGTGTCTCCATCGAAACAGAAATATTGCTTCGAAGTAATCATCATCGAGATTAGATCTCCTTTATCCCATATTTTCCGATGAGAATGGTATCGTTTATTATTATGAACCGGTTTTATCAAACCGTGTCTATTACATTCAGTTCTATATAAATGACATAAAAAATTGATGTGTCTTGATAATTCATACGCCACTTAGGATTGTTGATATTGATTATATTTTTCCTTTTGGGGGGTTCGGTCTCGGTCCAAATAAAAAAGATAAAACCATTTAGAATTCCTAATCAAGCCTTTGTTTCATAAATATTTCTTTCCATGAGAGCTCGTGGAAGGTTCTTCTTGGGAACTAGACAAGACAAATCACGCACGACACGAGTCTCACGACTCACGAGGCTCGCCACCAGTTACCCAATCAATCCACGTGTTCGAAAAGACGAAAACACCCCTTATTACCCGTATATTAACACAACAGCCATTATTATGTTATTCCCATAAAAAAAAAAATAGCATCCAAGATTTCGACGCGCTCAGAAAAATTTTCTGGATTGAATCGGCCGAGAAAATGAGTTGGTGGTGGGCTGGTGCGATTGGAGCTGCCAAGGCAAGTTAACCTACATGATCCCGTTTTCATCTTCTCCGATCGATTTCATCGACAAACTCTCTCTGATTTTTGACTTTTCTGCTTGATTTGAATCGGATTCGGATTTTTTTTTTTTTTTGCAGAAGAAACTCGAGGAAGATGAGCCTCCTCCGAGAAGCTACCAGAGCGTGGGGCTCATCATCGGGGTCACCGGGATCGTTGGGAACAGCCTCGCCGAGATTCTCCCGCTCTCCGATACTCCCGGTGGTCCATGGAAGGTCTACGGCGTTGCTCGCCGTCCCCAACCGAGCTGGAACGCCGATCATCCGATCGATTACATACAGTGCGATGTCTCCGACACCGACGATGTCCGGTGCAAGCTCTCTCCCCTCACCGACGTCACCCACATATTCTTCGTCGCCTGGACAAATCGCGGATCCGAACCGGAGAACTGCGAAACCAACGCCGGGATGCTCCGGAACGTACTCCGGGCGATTGTGCCACACGCGCCGAATCTCCGGCACGTTTGTCTGCAGACTGGTGCGAAGCATTACATCGGACCCTTCGCCAACCGCGGAGGGTCTTACCACGATCCGCCATTCACGGAGGATCTACCAAGGTTACCGATTCAGAACTTCTATTACACCCTGGAGGATGTCCTGTTCGAGGAGGTAGAGAAGAAAGAAGGCTTGACCTGGTCTGTACACCGACCGAACACGATCTTTGGGTTCTCGCCTTACAGTCAGATGAATATGGTGGGTACTCTTTGTGTATACGCAGCAATCTGCAAGCACGAGGGATCTCCATTGCTATTCCCCGGAAGCAAGACTGCGTGGGAAGGATTCGCGGTTTCTTCGGATGCGGATTTGATAGCCGAGCAGCAGATTTGGGCAGCGGTTGATCCGTATGCAGGTAACGAGGCATTTAATTGCAGCAATGGAGATGTTTTCAAGTGGAAACATATGTGGAAGGTTCTTGCTGAGCAATTCGGGATTGAAGAGTTCGGGTTCGAGGAAGGGAAGAATGTGGGATTGGGGAAGATGATGGAAGGGAAAG
>NW_010969242.1:247061-257343 GCF_000463585.1 Tarenaya hassleriana | reverse complement strand
GGATGGGAGGAGATAGTGAAGGAGAATCAACTGAAGAAGACGAAGATGGAGGAAGTGGGAGTGTGGTGGTTTGCGGATGTGATACTTGGAGTGGAAGGAATGATAGACAGTATGAACAAGAGCAAGGAACATGGCTTCCTGGGCTTCAGGAACTCCAAGAACTCCTTCATCTCTTGGATTGACAAGTACAAAGCCTACAAGATCGTGCCTTAGACCTATCTTCTTCACTTTCTGGGTTGATGTCTGTCTCGATGTCTTATGTCTGTTCTTCATGATCCAGAGAAATAAAAAACGGGCAAAATGTTTATTTTTTTTTGCCGATGTCTGTTTCTTGGTTAACAAGATCGAGTGGCAAAGGCAAAAGTTGCTTGGGAAATGGAATGAAATGGGTATGGGTATGGGTATGCGTATGGGTTATGTCACCCGATAATAATTAGATTTGGATGATTTATCTCGATCATGTTTATTTAATGGGTTAAATCTCAAACTCAAAATTAGGGGTGTCAAACAAGCCAACTCGGATCGTTTTGGGCTCGGTCCATTTGGCTCGGATCGTTTTGGGCTCAACTCGTTAAACTCGTTTTCTAACGAGCCAGAAAAACCTTGGCTCAGATCGCTCGCTAATTTTCCAATCTGAACGAGCTGGTTCGTTGAACCAGAGATATATAATATTTTTTATTTATATTTATTCTAAATTTAACTATAAATTTAAATAAATACATAAAAAAATTAATAAAACTCCAATATCATTTAATATTTTCAATTATCACCATCATAATAATTAAAATATTTATAATATCATATGAATGATATGAAAAAAAAATATAAAATTATATTAGAGTTTTTTATATAAATTTAATTTATTTTTTAAATAAAAGTCAGCTCGTTGAGCAGCTCGTCAGCTCGCCGAGCCAGGCTCAATGAGCATGGCTCATTAGACTCGTTTTTTAATGAACTAAAAAAATCGTAGCTCATATCACTCGTTTTCTGACGAGCCACGAGCCAGCTCGCGAGCCGGACTCGTTTTGACACCTCTACTAAAAATGGATTCAATGGTTTTATCTAATTAACTCATTTATTTATCTCTTTTTTTTCACAACTCATTTATTTATCTTAAATATTATTTTTATTCTGTCAACTCACCATTTCTCACCTAACCAAATTCAATCCATTAAATTAGATTTATCCAATTAACTCATTTATTTATCTTAAATATTACTTTTATTCTATTAATTCATCATTTCTCAGCTAATCAATAAAAATCCTGAACGAAATTTTATATAAAACTAAATCTAAAATGAAATAAAATAGAATTAAACGAATTCAAACATAATCGAACCAGATTTAATACAAAAAATAAATAAATATATTTTATAAAATATTAATAGATATTCATATGCGCATAATATATAATGTATTATATAAATTGATTTATGAATTATTTAGGTTAAATGGATTAACCAAATCTAATCCATTAAATCATACAACACGCTTTGGATTACGGAAAGACATCATATAAATTTCATGTACATTCGGAGCGTTTAAACACGAAAACCGGTAAAACCAAGATTTTGCAATAGTAGCGCATATATATACATTTCCGATTAAAGGACCAAAATATGCTAAAAGGCAGTGTCATACAGGGGTGGGAAAAAAAAACCCGAAATTCGGTTATCTGACCCAATCCATGAAACTAGTACCCAAAATTAGGGTACCCGACCACTCAACGAGACGAGATCGAGTATTCATTTTAGAAATACCCGAATTTCGGATTCGGGTTTGGATAATGAGTTTTGAGTCGGGTAATTATTCGCGGTATCCAAAATTACCTAAATTACAGTTTTACCCTTAAAACCTAAAAATAAACCCTAGTCCCCATTTTTCCCTTTCCCCTCTTGTTCACACACACATGCCTCCTACCCCATTTTTTCTTTCATTCACATGAACCCTAATTTCTACCATTTCTCTTTCACTTATTGTACTCACTTTCGAACTCCACCTCTTCGGTTCTTCTCTACATTGACACTTCGACGAAAGGTTACATTTCTCCCACGATTTCGAGCGAGTCCTTCTCCTGCAAACGCGATACAACTCTCTTCTTCGACTCGACTTGCTCGTTTTCAGGCTATCTTGATTCAAACTTGGAGTACTCTGGTAAGTTTCAATCCTTCTATTTCATTTTGGTTAGTATGATGGATATTCCGATTCAGATTTTGATTTTTTTAGGTATTTTTATTTGGTTTGTATTGGAATTTTTTTATGATTTGTCTAATATATGGTTGAAAATTTATATTTGTATGATGGATATTCAGATCTTTTCAATTTGAATTGTATATGGGTGAAAATTCAGATTTATAGATGTTTATATGTGCATCTATGATATTTTGGTTTCGGTTTGATAATATTTTTTTTTTTGTGATTTTCAGGTGCAAAAGCCGAAAATTGAGAGAGCTTGAAAAATTAATCAACAATATGTTTTTGTTTTTTTTTTTATGTTTGAATCATTTTTATGTAGGATTATATTTGTTGGGTTTTCCTGGGATCTCAAGAGCGAATCTAATTCCTAAGAGATCAGTTCTAGGGTTTGCGTAGCGGATGTAAAACAAAAATTTTGATGAAACCCTAAAACCTATCATGCATGATCATGTAGAAACGTTAGAACGCTTACCTCAATCGATCCGGGGCCTGTATCAATTGATGTGTTCGTCCGATCACTGTAGGCAGGAAGAATACCTTGCCCTCTACACGTATCCACATGGCGGAAAGGATTCCAACGGTTGGAACTTGTCTGCTAGGACTGAAGAACACGTTTCTCTTTGCGTAAGGGTTTCAGGGATCTAACTCTTAGGTTTTTCACTCTCAAAACCTGTCAATTGGGTCTGAAAAACTTCCCAAGAGGCTTAGGAGGCGTTCCCCAAAGTTAATCCCACTTAAAACCCTAATTAGAGCGAGCTTAGGAAATTCCGACGTCTAGACCGATCGGTCTAGGCCTGGACCGATCGGTCTGGAGCTTTTAACATGTGGACCGATCGGTCCATGGTTCCAGACCGATCGGTCTGGAATATTTTCCGGACCGAGCAACATTTGCACGTTACCTCTGGACCGATCGGTCTCGGTTGGCTGGACCGATCGGTCCAGACCTTCTGGACCGGTCGGTCTGGCCTCTGCTCCACCGGGATTTTCTCGTCTCTTCTCGCGCATTCGTTTTTTTCTGTGTGTGTGACCCTGTAGGCTCATCCGATATAGCAGTATAACCCGAAATCTCTTATTTCGGTTACACAAGTCATAGGCGGTCTCTAGCAAGACACTATGACTACCTATCTCGAATAAAGTTTGTTCGTGATCCTACGAAAGCCAGTGATGATTCCGTTTGATGATCCTTTTGTATCACGATATCATATGTCGAATATAAGGCATAGACAAGTCACCTTATCTGATTCGGCTGCTTTCTCATTCACTGAGTTCGACTGTCTGAAATAGACGACGTTCGTCTATAGTGCGGCCACACATTTCTACAGTCTCGCTCACACGAGGGGGCTCAACGATATCTCTCTCTTTTACGAGAGGTACAAATCTCGTCTTGACTATCTACAATCCAGCACATGATTCGTTTCGTACCTGATACACGCCTTTATAGTCCTCCTGTTACGCAGGACGTTTAACGTATTCAAAGCACACAATTCTTCATGTTGGATTCCGTAGATATCTTTGGTCTTAGGATCCAATCATGAAACCGCCATATGAGATTCAAGCCATGACGCTAGTCCATGTGACAATCTCATGCGGGTCATCCAGTATTCCGTTCTCCAACGAATACCTATGACTGTGATCGTATCCAATACCTATGATCATCTATATGATCATCAATCACACATCATAGTAGTCTTATTATGTCATCATTCCCATAATGACACAAGACTAGGGAGTTAAGTATCATTCATAATGATACATGGATCTCATAAATGTCAGGCCACGAATGCATGAAAGCTGCTGAATGTACTTAGGCTGAAGGTATGCCCCATAAGTGTCATTGTTGTTCTCAGCAACTATAGCACGTTCCTCCATCTTTCTTTGTTGTCGTTTCTTCTTTCGATTGCGCTTAGCGGACTTCTCGATTTCACGATCAAGAGGTACTACGTTATCAGACCCAGAACTTCTTTTCATACACCGGGAAACCTGCACACCAGAAGGTTGAACGAACAAAAAAATAGATCAAGAAATCGAGGGAAAACAAAAAGGAAAAAGGATCTAGATTCAAAGGAATCTTTATCCTAGCGCTAAACTAATCCCCGGCAATGGCGCCCGCTTGTTGATAACGCAAATCTAGGTGTATAAATAAGCTCAAGTAATAAAAACCTAGATACAACGAATGCCGCAAGGATACGGATCAACTGTAGTACCAGGATCGAACACAGGGAATAGTTAACACTAAGAACAAGACTCGATTAAGATTCAGATCAGCAAATAGCAGATGAAATAGATGAATACCGAAAATAAAGCAATAAATAAACTAAGTAAATCAGATAATTAAACCACCGTAGCTTCGGGATAACCTTAACGCGCAGGGATTGTTTCTAAGGATGGAGAATCTACGAATATAGAACTCTAATTGGGGATCTCAAGTTCTAATATCAGATTTGGCTCTCTCAAGTCCTAAATCCACTATCCAATAATTTAACCTATCGATCTCTCAACCTAATAGATTAAAATATCAAATGCATTAACGATCATTATCACAGTTCCTAAACCGATTAACCTATCTCTCAATAGTCTTAATCAATTTATTCAATGAATTCGTTCCGAATCTAATTCCAACTCTCGTTGTCAATCAGAATCTAAGATCAATCAATCTACTGGCCAAGAAGATCAAAAGCAATAAACTCAATTCAATCAAATCGACGAGTATCGATAACGTAGTCTCGGAAAATAAAAACCAAACAAATCCCTACAAGGTTAAATCCCTAGCTACAGTGAAACGACTACTCGCAACCCATATCAACAAACGAGTTCAAATCAATAAAGAGAAACATGGAAAACAGATAGAGAAGAAACTCGCCGCGATCTCTCGACGACGGTTCTTCAATCTCTGCTCCCGGGAAACTCCGTCTTGATTCTCTCTCGAGTTCTCTGGCTTCTGCTGTGATCTCTCGATGATTTTTGAAGTCTAAGACGTCCTCTCTTTATTCCCTTGGCGGCTCGGTTTCTTCCTTTGCTGAAAACGGAGGTCCGGATGCAAAATAGGAAGTTTTCCCGTAATGCAACACGGCCATGTCGAATGCAACACGGTCCGTGTCAATTCTCTGTTAAAAATCTACACTTTAGACATGGGCTGAACACGGGCGAGTTTGAATCAACACGGCCGTGTCGAATGACAACACGGTCCGTGTCAATTCTCTGAGCAAAACTTCACTTTTTTCAGCACGGACACAACACAGCCGTGTCGAATGCAACACGGTCCGTGTCGATTCTTCAACTCGAACATGCTTGACAGATTTGCTCATAACTTTCTGTTCCAATGTCGAATTTGTGCGATCTTGGTGTTTATGCGTAGATATTGAAGAGAGCTTTCCAATGAGGTAGAGAACGCACAATTTGGACTTATAGAGTGGAAGTTATTGGACTTGCAAGATCTGACTTTTTAGGCTTCATGTTTTTCCCCGGAACAACTCCAAATGTTCCCGTTTCGTCTGTGATGTTCCGTAGTCCATATTTTCCACTCCTTTTGCTCTCGTTTATGCATGAATACCTGTTTTGACACCAAAGAAAGCAACCAAGCAATATCGAGACCAAATGTGCTCTAGAATACCTATAAATATGCAAAACCGAGTAAAATGCACTAGACATCTTATACCAAAACATCACCATAATACATGTTATCAAACTCCCCCAGACTTAAACCTTTTCTCGTCCTCGAGCAAATACTCCATGAAAAGCGGTTTGAAAGGAGGCGAGACAATGACATAACACAAAATGATAATCGAGAGCGAAACCTCTATCCGACCTAGATCCCCGTGAACCATGACCAAGTCTGTCTAGTATGATCACCCTCTCTAAAGGAAAGTCTTTCCTAGTTATGGGATCTATACCGCTACCCATGACCATCCAAGAACTTCAATCATCCACCAAGCATGTTTCTCGAACCTATCACGCCATTCTACCTAATCGTATCTAGTCTACATTTTCGGCATTCATTCTTTTTCCTCTTCTTTTTTTTTTCTTTTCATCTAGCTAGATTTTTTTTTCTTTTGTTGTCATCTCGGATTCCTAGGACGTTGAAGTTGAAGGGTTCATAATCGCTCTTTTTGTCGATTTTGTTCATTGGATGACCCGATCCACAACTTAAACCCGAACCATCTAATCGATGCACTCATAACCTCGAACGATTTTCGTTGACGAGATCATGACAGCGGAGTGTCGAGATGCTTACTATCTTTTTCTGCACATGAAGAAATAAGCATGCATTTGATAATAGACTTTACCGATTTCAGCAAACATGGGGATGGTTCCTATAGAAACATTTCTACTCGGCTAGACAACATCGGTCCTATGGGTTCCAAGCAACGATTTCTATCCCACGAACCATTTTAGACAATCCTAAAGATCAAGCAATCAATTCAACAAAACTTAACCATGTTTAACGGGTCGCCATATTTTCAAGACGTTTCTACTCTCTCATACCTTAGATCATCACATCAATACTCAAAACGGTTTTATGCACGTGATCTTATATGTCCTAAACACTATATGAGAATGCACAATCCTAACAACAAACTATATGATCCTAATGCATCCTATATGTACATGCAACTAAAAAGTGAAAATAAAAGAGAAAAATGCATGCAACACTACTCTATATGGATATGGTTCGGCGTTAGACGAATCCTCCCCCAGACTTGAACTGGACACCGTCCTTGGTGTCAATTCTCGTCTAGAAGAGGGAACCAATAAAATGAGTCAAAAGAGAAGAAAATTAAGCAGGAAAAAGAATACTTAGCTCGCGATGTTCGTTCACTCGCACTTAAGTCTGCCTACGTCTATCGCATAGCTAGCTTCCTTGCCTCCTCAATTCCTCATTAGAACTCAACCTAGTGATAAGAAACACAAACCAGTATCTGATGCAAAAATAAACAGAAAAGAAAGAAAACTAACCTAAGGACTCGGGTTGCCTCCCGGGAGCGCTTGTTTAGGGTCTTTAGCTTGACCAAACTCTCTCAACTACCGGATGGGTCTAACGGGCAAATATTATCGATCTTCTGCCAACCTGGATTATGAAGTTTAAGAGCATCTCTACAACGAAAGGAGTTTGAGAAATGAGACATACCTAGTAGAGAAAAATCTGGTGGTGATGCATGAGATTCGAGCCAGTTCTCACGATGGTCTGATGAGTTAGTGACCTGCTCAACCATGTTACCTTCTTTCTTATCTTTTGTCCTATCTGGATCTGGTCCTCTCTTAACCTTATGTCTGTGGTCCTGGTTCTTAGGCGTTTTGAGCTTATAAACTGAACAAATAGATTTCACACTTTCATCTGGATTGTCATTTTGATTGAGCATGAATTCTATTGTCTCGTCTCCAATGGACATAGTAAGACGACCCGCTCTGACGTGGATGACGACATCTGCTGTGTTGAGAAAGGGACGCCCTAGAATGATAGGCATGCTTGAATCTGCATCCATGTCAAGAACCACAAAACCTTAAGTGGCATATCCTCTAGTATACCTGCAGGTCGTTTGGTCGACCTATCTGCCAACTGTAATATCATTTGTGTGGGTTTGAGTTCACCCACACCTAGTCTCTTGAAGATCGACAATGGCATTAGGATTACGCTTGCTCCTAGATCACATAACGCTTGTTCAATAAAGAGATTTCCCAGTTTGCAAGGAATGGAGAAACTACCTGGGTCTGCCATCTTACGGGACAAATCGTGCTGAAAAACAGCACTGCACTATTTGGTTAATGCTACTGTCTCCTTCTCCACTGTCTTCTTCCTAGCCAGAATATCCTTGAGAAATTTGGCATAGGAGGGCATTTGAGTGATTACCTCATGAAAAGGTATTGTGACCTCCAATTTCTTTATCATGTCCGTGAAGCGCTTAAACTGGCTGGCCTCTTTGTGTTGCACAAGTCGTGAAGGGAATGGAACCGGAGGAGGTCTGGGAGGTGGGGGTACATACTTTGGTTCTTCCTCACATGTCATCTTAATTGGAGTATCTGCAGACTGAATGTTAGAGGTGATCGCAAATCTAGAGTTTGAAGACTCACCTTTTTCAAGAGTAGGGGGGACGACATCCTCAAGTTGCTTCCCACTTCTCAAGAACACTGCATTGCAGTGCTCTTTGGGATTTGTCTCGGGTTTCCCGGGAAGTGATCCTTGAGGACGCGAAGGTATAGAGGCTGCGAGTTGAGCTATCTGATTATCGACAAGCTTCAAGTGGGCGTCGGTCTCTTGTTGATGTTCACGCATCTCGGTGTGAATAGCTTCTTGACCCTGCATAAGTTGTACGAACATAGACTTAAGATCGAGGTCAAAATCTACCTGTTGTGAAGGCGGAGACAGAGCGTAATTCTGCTGAGATTGAAGAGGTGTTGGGTAGTGTTGAATGGCCTGATTCTGATGTTGTGGGGGAGCTTGAGGTCGAGGTTGATGTCCTTGAGAAAGACCCTGATTAGCCGAACCACCAAAATTTCTGTGGGGAGTATTCAAGACGTTGGAAGAATTCTTGTACGAGAAGTTTGGATGATTCTTCCACCCCGGATTGTACACATTCGAGTACAGGTTGTTATCTACATAGTAGACATCTTCGATCATGTACCCGTTGGCTGATGTGTCTAAGTCTGAGATCTGATGTGCATTCTCAACATGCATTTTAAGTTTTGCCAATTCTGCACGTAATGCTTGAATTTCATATAGACTTTCCTTACCTACACGATTGTCTTTGAGGCTAACGTTTCTGATAAACTCGTGAGAGGGAGCACACTTATTGGCCATCTTGTTGATTTGTTGCTCTAGTCGAATGACTTTTCGTTGAGGCTTCCTCCACATGCTACTCGTATAAGGACCCGAGTATCCTCCTTTAATCCCTGCAAGAAAGTGGAGATAAGGTACCTTTTATCCCATCCGTGGTGAGGACAGATTCTCTGGTATCCTTGAAAGCGATCTCCAGCTTCGCGCAGTGATTCGTCAGGTTCCTACAAAAATGAATTAATCTGTTGTTTCGCGAGCTGGGTCTTGCTAGCAGGGAAGAACCGCTGCATGAACTTTTCTTGCATCTGTTCCCATGAGAATATGGAATCTGGAGGTAGTGTGCAGAGCCATTCCAGAGCAGTATCCATTAAGGAGAATGGAAAGGCCATGAGCATGAGAGACTCATCGGTAACTCCGCGGACTGTCCTCACCGACTGGCATAGTAGCTTGAATCGAGTCAAGTGAGGGATCGGGTCTTCATTAGGTCTGCCCCTGAAAGCCGATGAGCTCAGCATATTGATGAATGCCGGTTGAAACTCAAAATTGTTACGGTCGATGTCAGGCCACGAATGCATGAAAGCTGCTGAATGTACTTAGGCTGAAGGTATGCCCCATAAGTGTCATTGTTGTTCTCAACAACTATAGCACATTCCTCCATCTTTCTTTGCTGTTGTTTCTTCTTTCGACTGCGCTTAGCGAAATTTTCGATTTCAGGATCAAGAGGTACTAGGTTGTCAGGCCCAGAACTCCTGGTCATACACCGGAAACCTGCACACATGAAAGTAGAACAAACACAAAGAATAGATCAAGAAATCGAGGGAAAAGAAAAAGAAAAGAAAAGAAAAAAATCTAGATTCAAAGGAATCTTTATCCTAGCGCTAAACTACTCCCCGACAATGGCGCCAAAAACTTGATAACGCAAATCTAGGTGTATAAATAAGCTCAAGTAATAAAAACCTAGATACAACGAATACCGCAATGATACGGATCAACTGTAGTACCAGGGTCGAACACAGGGAATAGTTAACACTAAGAACAAGACTCGACTAAGATTCAGATCAGCAAATAGCAGATGAAATAGATGAATACCGAAAATAAAGTAATAAATAAACTAAGTAAATCAGATAATTAAACCACTGTAACTTCGGGATAACCTTAACGTGCATGGATTGTTTCTAAGGATGGAGAATCTACGAATATAGAACTCTAATTGGGGATCTCAAGTTCTAATATCAGATTTGGCTCTCTCAAGTCCTAAATCGATTATCCAATAATTTAACCTATCGATCTCTCAACCTAATAGATTAAAATATCAAA
>NW_010969242.1:246170-246695 GCF_000463585.1 Tarenaya hassleriana | reverse complement strand
GTGTTCTCTAAGGTTCTCTCCTGTTCTAGGACGTGGCTAGGGCTTTTTTATAACCCTAGGGCGGCTCCCAAGAGTCCTATTCTCATTCTGATGCTAAAAAATCGCGAAACAGTGTTTTTGGCGGCTGGTTTCTTCCTTTGCTGAAAACGAAGGTCCGGATGCAAAATAGGAAGTTTTCCCGTAATGCAACACGGCCGTGTCGAATGCAACACAGTCCGTGTCAATTCTCTATTAAAAATCTGCACTTTAGACATGGGCTGAATACGGGCGAGTTTGAATCAACACGGCCGTGTCGAATGACAACACGGCCGTGTCGTATGACAACACGGTCCGTGTCAATTCTCTGAGCAAAACTTCACTTTTTTCAGCACGGACACAACACGGCCGTGTCGAATGCAACACGGTCCGTGTCGATTCTTCAACTCGAACATGCTTGACAGATTTGCTCATAACTTTCTGCTCCAATGTCGGATTTGTGCGATCTTGGTGTCTATGCGTAGATATTGAAGAGAGCTTTCCAATGAG
>NW_010969242.1:238800-241754 GCF_000463585.1 Tarenaya hassleriana | reverse complement strand
TTGCGAGTAGTCGTTTCACTGTAGCTAGGGATTTAACCTTGTAGGGATTTGTTTGGTTTTTATTTTCCGAGACTACGTTATCGATACTCGTCGGGACTACTCACTACCCATAACAACAAATGAGTTCAAATCAATGAGAAGAAACATAGAAAAAGATAAAGAAGACTCGCAGCGATCTCTCGACGACGATTCTTCAATCTCTGCTCCCGGAAAACTTCGTCTTGATTCTCTCTCGAGTTCTCTGGCTTCTGCTGTGATCTCTCGATGATTTCTGAAGTCTAAGACGTCCTCTCTTTATTCCCTTGGCGGCTGGTTTCTTCCTTTGCTGAAAACGAAGGTCCGGATGCAAAATAGGAAGTTTTCCCGTAATGCAACACGGCCGTGTCGAATGCAACACAGTCCGTGTCAATTCTCTATTAAAAATCTGCACTTTAGACATGGGCTGAATACGGGCGAGTTTGAATCAACACGGCCGTGTCGAATGACAACACGGTCCGTGTCAATTCTCTGAGCAAAACTTCACTTTTTTCAGCACGGACGCAACACGGCCGTGTCGAATTCAACACGGTCCGTGTCGATTATTCAACTCGAACATGCTTGACAGATTTGCTCATAACTTTCTGCTCCAATGTCGGATTTGTGCGATCTTGGTGTCTATGCGTAGATATTGAAGAGAGCTTTCCAATGAGAACGCGCAATTTGGACTTGTAGAGTGGAAGTTATTAGACTTGCAAGATCTGACTTTTTAGGCTTCATATTTTTCCCCGGAACAACTCCAAATGTTCCCGTTTCGTCTGTGATGTTCCGTAGTCCATATTTTCCACTCCTTTTGCTCTCTTTTATGAATGAATACCTGTTTTGACACCAAAGAAAGCAACTAAGCAATATCGAGACCAAATGTGCTCTAGAATGCCTATAAATATGCAAAACCGAGTAAAATGTAGTAGATATCCATTGTTGTCACAATACAGAGCAATGGGGCTATCAGCACTAGGAATAACACCCAAGTCACCAACAAACTTTATGATCCTAACAACTTCCTTTGCTGCGTCCGACGCTGCAATATACTCAGTTTCTGTAGTAGAATCTGCAACGGTCGCTTGCTTGGAACTTTTCCAGCTAACAACGCCTCCGTTCAAACAGAAAACATAGCCAGTCTGCGATCTGTAGTCATCTGGGTCTGACTGGAAACTAGCATCGGTGTAACCCTTTACAGCGAGCTCGTCTTCCGACCCACCGTATACCAAGAACACATCTTTGGTCCTTCTCAAGTACTTAAGGATGTTCTTGACGGCGATCCAGTGCGACCCACCTGGATCTGACTGGTATCTACTCGTAATGCTCAACGCATAGGATACATCCGGTCGAGTACAAAGCATGTCATACATGATGGATCCAATTGCCGAAGCATATGTAATCCGATCCTTGCATTCTCGCTCATCAGGTGTCGTAGGACACTGACTCTTGCAGAGAACTGTGCCACTGCTCATCGGTAAGGTTCCTTTCTTGGAATCTTGCATCTTGAACCGTTTCAAGACCTTATCGATGTAAGTACTCTGACTCAATCCTAGAAGCCGCCTCGATCTATCTCTATAGATCTTGATGCCTAGAATATAGGCCGCTTCTCCTAGGTCCTTCATAGAAAACTGCGTTCCTAGCCAAGACTTAACGTCTTCTAAGGTAGGAACGTCATTCCCTATAAGGAGAATGTCATCCACGTATAGCACTAGAAATACTATTGTGCTCCTACTAGCCTTCTTGTAAACACATGACTCGTCTTCGTTCTATGAGAAACCAAACCTTTTGATTGTCTGATCAAAGCGAAGGTTCCAGCTCCTCGAAGCCTGCTTCAGTCCATAAATGGACCTCTGAAGCTAGCACTAGAAATACTATTGTGCTCCTACTAGCCTTCTTGTAAACACATGACTCGTCTTCGTTCTATGAGAAACCAAACCTTTTGATTGTCTGATCAAAGCGAAGGTTCCAGCTCCTCGAAGCCTGCTTCAGTCCATAAATGGACCTCTGAAGCTTACACACCATCCTCGGGTTCTTTGGATCGACAAAACCTTCGGGTTGTGTCATGTACACATCTTCGGTAAAGTTCCCGTTAAGGAACGCGGTCTTGACATCCATTTGCCATATCTCATAGTCGTAATATGCGGCTATGGCAAGTAGAATCCTGATGGACTTCAGCATAACTACAGGCGAAAAGGTCTCATCATAGTCAATACCATGAATTTGACGGAATCCTTTCGCCACAAGTCGTGCCTTATACGTGTGCACGTTGCCATCCATGTCGGTCTTCTTTTTGAAGATCCACTTGCATCCGATGGATTTTATCCCTTCAGATGCATCATCCAGAGTCCATACTTGGTTGTTTGACATGGATTGCATCTCGGACTTCATAGCCTCGCGCCATTTCTCGGAATCCGGACTCGCCATAGCCTCTGGGTATGTGGTAGGCTCATCATGTTCCAATAACATGAGCTCCTCATTCCCAGTCACGAGAAATCCGTATCTCACAGGCTCTTGGCGAATCCTGCCTGATCTCCGAGGTTCACTCGTTGAAGGTTGAGTCACAACCGGTAGTGAAACAGGTTGAACTTCTTCAACTTGTTCACTCGGATCAGTGTCTACTTGATGCTCTCGAACTTTCTCAAGTTCGATCCTACTCCCACTGACTCTTTTTAGAGACGAACTCTCGCTCCATAAAAGTCGCATTCCTATCAATGAACACCTTGTTCTCTGCCGGAATGTAGAAGTAGTAACCCTTAATTTCCTTAGGGTAACATACAAATAAACACTTATCAGACTTGGATGATAACTTATCAGTCATCTGACGCTTCACATAAGCGTCGCAATCCCAAATTCTGACAAACGACAACGCGGGACGCTTCCCCATCCATGTCTCATATGGCGTCGTTTCAGCCGCCTTTGTTGGACTCTTGTTCAGC
>NW_010969242.1:233201-238012 GCF_000463585.1 Tarenaya hassleriana | reverse complement strand
ACATAAAATAGAAATAATGTTTCTGCTAATTGCAGGAACATAGTAACAATTACTAAGCTTTAAAACAAGTCCAGAAGGAAGATGCAAATAGTAAACGCTAACACACAATGCAGCAACTCTTGCTCCATTTCCGACGCATAGATCCGCTTCTCCCTTAGCTATCATTCTACTTCTTCTTAGTCCTGCACATTTCCACAAATGTGTGAGGCACTGCCGGTATCTAATACCCACGAAGATATAGTACAGTGTTAGCCTCTATAACGTGGATACCTGAGGCAGAAGCTTCACCAAGCTTCTTGTCCTTCAGATCCTCCAAGTAAAGGTGACAATTACGCTTCCAGTGTCCAGACACATCCAGACATGAAATAGAAATAATGTTTCTGCTAATCGCAGGCACATAGTAACAATTACTAAGTTCTAAAACAAGTCCAGAGGGTAAATGCAAATCATAAACGCTAACACACAATGCAGCAACTCTTGCTCCATTTCCGACGCATAGATCCGCTTCTCCCTTAGCTATCATTCTACTTCTTCTTAGTCCTGCACATTTCCACAAATGTGTGAGGCACTGCCGGTATCTAATACCCACGAAGATATAGTACAGTGTTAGCCTCTATAACGTGGATACCTGAGGCAGAAGCTTCACCAAGCTTCTTGTCCTTCAGATCCTCCAAGTAAAGGTGACAATTACGCTTCCAGTGTCCAGACACTCCGCAGTAATGACAGTCACCCTTATCAGGCTTAGGCTTAGACGTAGAGGCAACTTTTGCCTTCTTCGCCGCCTTTTTCTTGGCTTTACCCTACCGCTTCTTGCTGGAGTTTTTCTCCACAGCAAGCACAGCCTTGGGCACCACAATATCCTGCTCGGCCGATTTCAGCATCCCATGCAGTTCGGCTAAGCTCTTAGTCATCCCGTGCATATGGTACTGCATAACGAACTGGTTATAATCCTCGGGCAATGACATCAGGATCAAGTCTGCAACCAAGTCACCATCGAGCTTCACTTCCATACGCTCAAGTTCTTCAACATGAGCTCTCATGTTGAGGACGTGGATGTTGACAGGGCTACCTCTCGGCATCTCCGTCTTCACCAGAGCTTTCAGCGTCTTGTACTTTTCAGTACGCACTATGATACGTGTGTACCGAGTCTAAAATCTATAACCCGATTCACACCTCACCGCAAGGATACGGATCGTCGTAACACGGGGTCGAACTCGAGGACCGGTTGCTAGATCTAAACCCTAATCGAAACTAAATCAAAGCAAGTAGAAGTGGAAGTGATGGTGAAAATATGTGGACAGAATGGAGAATAAGGAAATAATGCAATAAAAACGAGTAAACTATCAAGCAACGGTGACTACGGGTATCGGGATCGTATTCATGTGTATGGGTATATGCTAAGCATGCGAGAATAACGATTATGACATGTGTTCGGGAATCATCAAGCAACAAAGATAGAGAATTCACCTCTCGGTCTACTAACTCCCTATCTACAGAGTAACTCGTCAATCTCTCGATCTATTCGAGTTAACCCTAGGTGCATAAAGAACGCTATCATCAACCCTAGATCGATTAAGCCATATCTCTATGTGAATAATACGATCTATCCTATTGATTTTGATCCGAAACCAACTCATATCTCTATGTAGTTTAGAATCTAAGATAATTGACCAAGGGGTTAGCAAACATCAATCCAATAAAAACGCAAATCAATAGAACCGAAACAAATCAAAACCGAAATCCAAGTTAGGGTTCAAACATACCCAAAACACATACGAATCCCTAACCCATAGTCGTGGATCTACTCACAGTTCATCGAAAACAACAAAAAGCTTATAAGAAAAGAGATAAAAGAGAGGAGAGAAAAGCTCATGTAGATGTGTAGTCTCCACGATCGAATCTTCCTTCTTCTTCCCGGAATCCCGTGAACTTCAATTCTTCTCTCACCAAAAGCTCTCCAAAAGTTTGTATCTAAGTGTTCTCTAAGGTTCTCTCCTGTTCTAGGACGTGGCTAGGGCTTTTTTATAACCCTAGGGCGGCTCCCAAGAGTCCTATTCTCATTCTGATGCTAAAAAATCGCGAAACAGTGTTTTTGACTGGATCCGGGTCGATTCCAGGTGGATCCAACCGGATCCAGATTCCTGGGCTCGAGCTCAGCTGTCTTGATTCGGACCGGATCCAGTTTGATCCGCCCCTGCACTGACAGTTTTCTGGTCTTCGCGATTTCGCTCATGTCTTTCTGCTACGGTGTCGGATTTACTCGATTTTGGTGTCTACGCGAAGCTCTTGAAGTGCTCTTTCCAAGGTACAACGGTCGCACGATTTGGACCTCTGTAGAGAATGATATTGATGGCGCAACATGAGTACCTCATCCGGACTTCTCCTTTAACGCTTCAAATAGCTCCTTTTCGAGTCCAATCGTCTTCGAAACCTGTAATCTGCAAAACTAAAGCACAACCGGGTTTTGTGTCCTAACACGCCTAGAATGCCTATGAATGCATGTGATTATCCTATAAAACCTAGACAAACTCTCATCAAAATATAGAGAAGAATATGAGTTATCAAATCCCCTCAGACTTAAACCTTTGCTCGTCCTCGAGTAAAGAACGAATGAATAAAATCTGCAAAACAAGGAATGACGAACATCAAATAGCATCATCGTGAAACTCAAAAGCAAAACATCCATCCAACACTATTTCCCGAGAATCGTACCCAAACCGGTCTACTATGATCTTCCTACCAAAGACTAATCTACCTAGCCATGGGATTTTTATTGCCACCTAGGACCCATTAGAATCTCTATAACTCACCAAGTCTATTTCCGAACCTATCCTTATCTCAACTTAGCCTTTTCGATCTTAGTTCTCTTTCGTACCTGGATTTTTATACCTTTTTGTAGATTCTTTCTATCAAACGCTAGCATCTCGGGTTTCTAGGACGTTGAAGTTGAAGGACATCGTTTTTCTCTCTTTTTTTTTCTTCTTTTTTTTCTTTTCTCTTTTTTTTTCGTTAAATGCGATGTTCGACCCACAACTTAGACCCGAACCATCGATCGATGCACTCATGTCCTCGAACGATTTTCGTTAACGAGATTCTGACAGCGGAGTGTCGAGATGCTTTATTTTCCCAAGACGTTTGTCGAGCTAGATTCCCTCGACCTGCAGGACTCGGGAAAAAAAAGTTCTAAACGAAACTTATAACCTGGATATAGTCGTTTCAACTCCGTAGGTTCTAAATAACAACCCCATCCCACAAACTATATATAGAAAGTCTGGAGAACTATCCATTCGACACGGTTCAACTACGTTCTACAAAGTCACTAGATCATCAAGATATTCCAACTCTATCATCCCACAAATCTTCCAAATGATGCTCAAAACGGGTTTTCGAGGTATGCACGTGAACCTATATGATCCTAAATCTATATGATCAAATGCAATCATGCAAACCTAATAAAAATCATCTATATGAAAAGAAAGAAAACGTGTAAATGCAACTAATGCAAAGTGATATGCAAAAGATGAAAATTTTTCCTAAGTCTATATGCATGATAAAATGCATCTAAACTAAATGCAATCCTACGTAGATAGACCTGAATGTATGAAGGATCTATCCACCCCCCAGACTTGAACCATACACCGTCCACGGTGTAGACTCTCGCCCGAAAAAGTAGAATCGAAAACAACGTATGAAAAGAACCAATAAGAGGGATAGAGAAGGCTTAGCTCTGCGAAATTCGTTCGCTCGCAATGAAGCTAACTCACGTCAAACGCAAGAGCTCTCACAAACTCTGTAAACTGGAACCTATCCAACATTGTCTCTTGGAAGTCGATGCTCATCTCTCGTGTGCCGGTGTAAATGCTCATAGAACAACAAACGTTATCCAGACAAAAGCATAATAATAGCAATGCATTCCGAAGGATCCAAAATACAATCATGGTCTCTACTACCTATGCTACAAAGAAAAGAAAAAGAAAAGTTACCTAGTGCTGGGGTTGCCTCCCGAGAAGCGCTTGTTTAAAGTCATTAGCTCGACCTATCTTGCTCAAATGATGGGAGGGTCTGAGAGGCGAAGATAATCGATCTTTCGCCACCCTGGATGTTGAGCATTAAGCGCATCTTTTGGACCTCGTGGATGCTTGAGCCTTCTATCCTCCTTGGGTTTCCAAACTTGTGAAGGAGGTGGTTCTTGTGGACGTTTGAGCGATGATTTTGCTCGTTTCGATCCTCTCTTGCTCATTACCCCTACTCGACAACCTGTAATAGAAGGTTCAAACACGGATATAGGATTATGAGCGGGATATGTACCTCTCTCCATTGATGGTCCTGTGTTCCTATCCGTGTATGTGTGTTTCTTTGTCCTAAGCCTTTGAGGTAGGGGCTTCAATTTCACCTTCGCGGCATTCTCTAGACTCCAATCCGCTTTATTCAGCGTCCCCGTGTTAGGCGGTGGCTCTCTGGTCTCTAGAACGTCTTTAGTAATCGTCGTGGAGGGTTCAGAGACGTTCATAGAAGAATCGGGCGTGTCGATGTGAAAAACGTCCGATTTGCTTAGAGACTGGATCCGGTCCGATTCCAGGTGGAATCGGTCCGTTTCTAGTTTGTCTTCGCAAGACCGTGTTTGGATCCGGTCCGTTTCCAAGTGGAATCGGTCCGGGTCCACCTTCTGTAAAAATCCGTCTTCGAAAGGCTGTGTTTGGATCTGGTCCGTTTCCAGGTGGAATCGGTCCGGATCCATCTTCTGTAAAACTCCAATTTCGTCCGATCCTTCGTTCAATGCTCGCGTAAGCTCCCGGATATCCTCCCAATTG
>NW_010969242.1:231641-233018 GCF_000463585.1 Tarenaya hassleriana | reverse complement strand
TTCATGTTGTGATCTAAGGTGAACTCCACAGTCTCGTCACCTATCTTCATCATAAGACGACCAGCACGAACATGAACCACTGCATCAGCCGTGTTTAAGTACGGTCGACCTAGTATAATCGGTATCTTCGAGTCCTCGTCCATGTCTAAGACAACAAAATCAATGGGAACATAATAATCCCCGACTTTCAATGGGACGTCCTCGAGAATACCTACAGGATACTTGACGGATCTATCCGCAAGCTGTAGTGCCATCCTTGTCGGCTTAAGATCTCCAATGTTGAGCTTCTTATAGATAGACAATGGAAGCAAGCTCACACTAGCACCCAAATCGCACAATGCACGGTCAATCTCAATGTTCCCGATTTTGCAAGGAATCGAGAAACTACCTAGATCTGATCTCTTCCGTGGCAACTCATGCTGTAGAATCGCAGCGCTTACCTCTATGCTCAAGGATACTGTCTCCTTCCCAATCACCCTCTTCTTAGTCAAGATATCTTTCAAAAATTTTGCATAAGAAGGGATCTGGAGTATCGTCTCATAGAAAGGCATCTTAACCTCTAACTTCCGAAGCATATCAACAAATCTAAACAACTATGTATCCTCAGTATGCTTCTTCAATCGAGAAGGAAAAGGAACAGGTGGTACATAAGGTGGAGGAGCTACATATGGCGGTTCGGCTTCCTCTACATGCTCCTTAGGTGTCCCGTGAGCTATGGCTTTCCCTTTCTCTTCAGCAGTGTATCTAGACGTCGTCCCTTTTTCTGTGGTAGTAATAGGGACCGTCTCAAGCAGACTCTCTCCACTTAAAAGCTGAATGGCATTGACGTGTTCTCGTGGATTTGGTTCGGGCTTTCCAGGAAATGTGCCCTGCTGTCTAGAGGGTTGTGATGCAAGCTGTGCAATCTCCATGTCCACATGCTTCAGATGAGCCTCAACTCCATCTAGTCTCCTCTCAAAAGTGTCTTGCCTGACTTTTATACTCTGTATATCGGTCTTCAACTCAGTAAATGATGTCTTCTGATCGAGCATTAGCTGGCCAAGCATTGTCTTGATGTCTGCTTCGTCGTTCTTCACAGGTTGAGGCGCTCGGTAACCCTGATTTTGCTGCACGTATCCTGGATTCTGCCTTTGAAAATGTGACTGAGTGAAGCCC
This sequence comes from Tarenaya hassleriana, assembly GCF_000463585.1. Lineage (NCBI taxonomy): Eukaryota > Viridiplantae > Streptophyta > Magnoliopsida > Brassicales > Cleomaceae > Tarenaya > Tarenaya hassleriana. Next base: position 231,863 of record NW_010969242.1, on the reverse strand, counting down.
AAGGGATTCTGAGAATTCCCTACTGCTGTGCATTCAATGCTGTTCACCTTAGATCACAACATGAAGCAGCCATCCACCACCGATTCAGCATGCTATGTCGATGTGCACGAAATCCTCACTCAAGAAGTCTTCGATCAGTTTCGGAAAGTCGATCCTTTAGAGATATCTCTCCTTGCGTCGAATGAGAGCATATACAGCAATTGGGAGGATATCCGGGAGCTT
>NW_010969242.1:209476-213031 GCF_000463585.1 Tarenaya hassleriana | reverse complement strand
AGCGCTCACCTCTGTGCTCAAGGATACTATCTCCTTTCCAATCACCCTCTTCTTAGTCAGAATATCTTTCAAAAATTTTGCATAAGAAGGGATCTGGAGTATCGTCTCATAGAAAGACATCTTAACCTCTAACTTCCGAAGCATATCAACAAATCTAGACAACTGTGTATCCTCAGTATGCTTCTTCAATCGAGAAGGGAAAGGAACGGGTGGTACATAAGGTGGAGGAGCTACATATGGCGGTTCGGCTTCCTCTACATGCACCTTAGGTGTCTCGTGAGCTATTGCTTTCCCTTTCTCTTCAGCAGTGTGTCTAGACGTCGTCCCTTTTTCTGTGGTAGTAATAGGGACCGTCTCAAGCAGACTCTCTCCACTTAAAAGCTGAATGGCATTGACGTGTTCTCGTGGATTTGGTTCGGGCTTTCCAGGAAATGTGCCCTGCTGTCTAGAGGGTTGTGATGCAAGCTGTGCAATCTCCATGTCCACATGCTTCAGATGAGCCTCAACTCCATCTAGTCTCCTCTCAAAAGTGTTTTGTTTGACTTTTATGCTCTGTATCTCGGTCTTCAGCTCAGTAAATGATGTCTTCTGATCGAGCATTAGCTGGCCAAGCATTGTCTTGATGTCTGCTTCGTCGTTCTTCACAGGTTGAGGCGCTCGGTAACCCTGATTTTGCTGCCCATATCCTGGATTCTGCTGCGCGTATCCCTGATTCTGCCCCTGAAAACGTGACTGAGTGAAGCCCGGGGGATTCTGAGGGATTCTGGAAACGCCTTGTTGCTGCACATTCAATGCTCCGCTGGGATTTCCGTAGGAGAAACTAGGATGGTTCCTAGGCGCGTTCGGGTTGTAGAGATTAGAAGGATTCTGGTACTGATTCCTTCCAAGGTAGTTGACGTCCTCTACCGGTTCTTCCTCTGATGTGGCCTGATCAACCAAAAACATACCAGGCTGGACTTTCTGCGGGTTAGACGTATTCTTGAGTCCCATATGCTGCTTGATCGCCGATAAATCAGACATGACTGCCTTCAAAGCAGCGGACTCGCCCAAATCTACCCGTCCTGTAGAGCGTCTGATGTTGTCTCCTGGCATCCCTCTTGCTTTGGCCATCTTGGCGATCTGCATCTCTAGGGTGTCAAAGGGAATGTCGTATACACTCCCTCCACATGCTGCATCCATCCATGCTCTAGTATCGTCTCTCCAGTCCGTGGATGAACGTGGAAAGCAACAGTCGCTTATCCATGCCGTGGTGTGGACAAAGACGTTGATAGCCTTTGAATCTTTCCCATGTGTCGTATAGACTCTCGTCACTCTCCTGAGTGAAGCTATGCATGGCTCTCTGTGCGGCTCGGGTCTTCTCTGGGGAGTAGTATTTCGCCATAAATTGCTCCTCTAGCTCCTCCCATGTCGTAATCGAGTTTGGCTCAAGAGTGTAGAGCCAATCTCTTGCCCGGTCTATCAGTGAAAAAGGAAAAGCCTCCAAATATACATCCTCGATGGTCATTCCTCATGCCTTCCTAACTGATCTGCACAGCATCTTGAACTGAGTCAAGTGAGCAATGGGATCCTCTGCAGGCCACCCTCTGAAACTCGCCTGACTGAACATCGTGATGCACTGTGGCGGTAGCTCAAAGCTGTCTATGGGCGGTCTGTTGATGCATGATAGGAGTTGGGTGTGCTTCGGTGCAATGTAAGAACCAAAGTCTCCTCTGCAACGTAAGTAGCTTCGCCCTCGGTCTGCTGATCGTAGAGCGGATTCATATGCTCTTGGTTCATGTGGTTCTGATTCTCGTGACGCTCCTCATCATGAACCGCACGCTCTTGTTGATGGTCGTGCAAACTGCTTGACCTCGACATAGCTTCTCTTCTCTGCTGATTTCGAATGTCTCTCAGGGTACGCTCAATCTCTGGATCGTAGACTATGTCTTCTCTCCGAGTAGAGCTTCGTGTCATGCACTAGAATCCTGCAAACCGCAAAGAAAAAAAAAGAAGAACTCGAGACCAAGTGAATCCGCAAAAACCAAAGAAAGAAAAACAAAAAGAAAAAGAAAAAGAAAACAAGCAAAGATCTAGAATCAATAAAGACCTAGAAATAGGCTAACCAGTCCCCGGCAACGGCGCCAAAAACTTGATACGTGTGTACCGAGTCTAAAATCTATAACCCGATTCACAACTCACCGCAAGGATACGGATCGTCGTAACACGGGGTCGAACTCGAGGACCGGTTGTTAGATCTAAACCTTAATCGAAACTAAATCAAAGCAAGTAGAAGTGGAAGTGATGGTGAAAATATGTGGAAAGAATGGAGAATAAGAAAATAATGCAATAAAAACGAGTAAACTATCAAGCAACGGTGACTACGGGTATCGGGATCGTATTCACGTGTATGGGTATATGCTAAGCATGCGAGAATAACGATTAGGACTTGTTTTCGGGAATCATCAAGCAACAAAGATAGAGAATTCACCTCTCGGTCTACTAACTCACTATCTACAGAGTAACTCGTCAATCTCTCGATCTATTCAAGTTAACCCTAGATGCATGAAGAATGCTATCATCAACCCTAGATCGATTAAACCATATCTCTATGTGAATAATACGATCTATCCTATTGATTTTGATCCGAAACAAACCCATATCTCTATGTAGTTCAGAATCCAAGATAATTGATCAAGGGGTTAGCAAACATCAATCCAATAAAAGCGAAAATCAATAGAACCGAACCGAATCAAAACCGAAATCCAAGTTAGGGTTCAAACATACCCAAAACACAAACGAATCCCTAACCCACAGCCGTGGATCTACTCACGAATCATGGAAAAACACAGAGCAAAACCGAAATCAAAAACAAAAGGGGGAGAAGAAAGACTCATGTCGACAGCAAGCGATCTTCACGTTCCAACTCTCCTTCTTCTTCCCGAAATCCTGTAAAACTCCTATTTTTCCCACCAAAAGCTCTCCAAAAGTCTGTATCTAAGTGTTCTCTAAGGTTCTCTCCTGTTCTAGGATGTGGCTATGGCTTTTTTATAACCCTAGGGCGGCTCCCAAGAGTCCTATTCCCATTCTGATGCTGAAAATCGCGAAACAATATTTTTGACTGGATCCGGGCCGATTCCAGGTGGATCCAGACCGGATCCAGATTCCTGGGCTCGAGCTCAGCTGTCTTGATTCGGACCGGATCCAGTTTGATCCGCCCCTGCACTGACAGTTTTCTGGTCTTCGCGATTTCGCTCATGTCTTTCTGCTACGGTGTCGGATTTACTCGATTTTGGTGTCTACGCGAAGCTCTTGAAGTGCTCTTTCCAAGGTACAACGGTCGCACGATTTGGACCTCTGTAGAGAAAGTTATTGATGTCGCAACATGAGCATCTCATCCGGACTTCTCCTTTAACGTTCCAATTAGCTCCTTTTCGAGTCCAATCATCTCCAAAACCTGTAACTCTGCAAAACTAAAGCACAACCGGGTTTTGTGTCCTAATACGCCTAGAATTCCTATAAATGCACATGATCCTCGTCTAAATCCTATAGAAACGTCCAGGAAATATAGAGAGAATT
>NW_010969242.1:202375-209202 GCF_000463585.1 Tarenaya hassleriana | reverse complement strand
TTTATGAGACTATGATATCGAATATCATTGCATACTCGTCTCATCTGTACCATTAAGTTACAAGTCAAAACTTGACAACTTAATCCAAGATAAACCATATTCAAGCTGTATGAACCACGATTTCCTACCCTGCCTCACAAAGATAATCCGGCGCGCTCAGCTTTGGCATGATCCGTGTTACGGATGATCGATGCTTTGACAGGTGCTCTAGTAATGGAAGGTACACGCTTAGCATTACATAAACAAGGGATTTTCGAAACCACACTTAGATCAAGCATCTACTTTCAAGCTATGAGAACCAGCATTTCTCCATCTTGCCTCACCAAGATAATACGGCACACCCAGCTTTGGCATGGCCCATGACACATACGATCGAGGCCTTGACAAGTGTTTTACTCGTAGAGCTCCTAGATCTAACTGGTTTCTGTGCAACGATTGTACATAATCCGAATAGACTATCCATTCGATTATGTAATCCCAATCCCTAAGCTCCCACTCAATCAAGCATATCTAATATCTTGATCAAGTTATATGCATTCATTCACTATGGATAATCCAAATGAACGAATCATGCTATTCTGAATCACAGTTGACTGGTTTAAGCAACGATTGCTCAAATCAGATCCTGAAACGAAAAACCAAATTTTGGTGAAGCCTCGAGACCCAGACCGATTGGTCTAGGCCTAGACCGATCGGTCTACACGGCTCGGTCTTCAGATCAAGGTCGGTCCAGACCTTTCGGTCCGGAATGTTCTAGACCGATCAGTCTTGGTCCAGACCGATTGGTCTACGCATGCAGACCGTTCAGTTCGGACCTGTCGGTCCAACCGACTTGCGAAACCCTAGACCGATCGGTCCAGAGGACCAGACTGATCGGTCCAGGCGAAAACGTGGTCAGATCTCGTTTTCGTCGTTTCTGCCCCGTTTCAGACCCGAATTCGACTCCGTTTTCGCTCAGAATTCGAAGCTCTTGCACACTATGCAATTGAACAGAAAATCTACTCTAGATCCACAATCAAATCATGCATAGTATCAAAGCAAACAAGGATTCAAACAATTCAAATCCTATAACGTGCGTGATCGGGTTCTAACAAAATCATGCAGAGCAACCAGGCTCTGATACCACTGTTGGATTTTTCTGGGATCTCAAGAGCGAATCTAATTCCTAAGAGATTAGTTCTAGAGTTTGCGCAGCGGATGTTAAACAAAATTTTTGATGAAACCCTAAAACCTATCATGCATGATCTTGTAAAAAACGTTAGAACGCTTACCTCAATCGATCCGGGGCCTGTATCATTTGATGTGTTCGTCCGATCATTGTAGGCAGGAAGAATACCTTGCCCTCTACACGTATCCACACGGCGGAAAGGATTCCAACGGTTGGAACTTGTCTGCTAGGACTTAAGAACACGTTCCTCTTTGCGCAAGGGTTTCAGGATCTAACTCTTAGGTTTTTCACTCTCAAAACCTGTCAATTGGGTCTGAAAAACTTCCCAAGAGGCTTAGGAGATGTTCCCCAAAGTTAATCCCACTTAAAACCCTAATTAGACCGAGTTTAGGAAATCCCGACATCTGGACCGATCGGTCTGGAGCTTTTAACGTGTGGATCGATCGGTCCATGGTTCCGGAACGATTGGTCTGGAACATTTTCCGGACTGAGCAACATTTGCACGTTACCTCTGGACCGATCGGTCTACGTCTGGACCGATCGATCTCGGCTGGCTCGACCGATCGGTCCAGACCTTCTGGACCGGTCGGTCTGGCCTCTGCTCCACTGGAATTTTCTCGTCTCTTCTCGCGCATTCGTCCTTTCCTGTGTGTGTGACCCTGTATGCTCATCCGATATAGCAGTATAACCCAAAATCTCTTATTTCGGTTACACAAGTCATAGGCGGTCTCTAGCAAAACACTATGACTACCTATCTCGAATAGAGTTTGTTCGTGATCCTACGAACGCCAGTGATGATTTCGTTTGATGATCCTTTTGTATCACGATATCATATGTCGAATATAAGGCATGGACAAGCGACCTTATCTAATTCGAGTGCTTTCTCGCTCACTAAGTTCGACTGTCTGAAATAGACGACGTTCGTCTATAGTGCGGCCATACATTTCTACAGTCTCGCTCACACGAGGGGCCCAGCGATATCTCTCTCTTTTACGAGAGGTACAAATCCCATCTTGACTATCTACAATCTAGCACATGATTCGTTTCGTACCTGATACACGCCTTTATAGTCCTCCTGTTACGCAAGACGTTTGACGTATTAGCACGCAATTCCTCATGTTGGATTTCGTAGATATCTCAGGTCTTAGGATTCAATCATGGAACCGCCATATGAGATTCAAGTCATAACATATTTCTACAGTCTCGCTCACACGAGGGCCCCAGCGATATCTCTCTCTTTTAGTGCTCTATGATGTACTGCTATATGAGCTTTATTTAGATACATTTGATGTATTGACATTTACTATGGTTATATGGATGAGTGTTTGATTCATTACGTATTGTGCATATTTTAATATGTTATGAAATCCATGTATTGTTATGAATAATACTAAATTTCTTAGTCATATATCATTGTGGGAACAATGATGTACTAAGACTGGTATGATGTGTGATAGATGGTCATAAAGATGATCATGGGTATTGAATACGATCACAATCATAGGTATTCGTTGGAGAACGGAATACTGGATTGACCCGCATGAGATTGTCACGTGGACAAGCGTCATGACTTGAATCTCATGTGACGGTTCCTTAATTGGATACTATGACCTGAGATATCTATAGAATCCAACATAAGGAGTTGCATGCATTGAATGCGTCAAACGTCCTGCGTAAAAGGAGGACTATAAAGGCGTGTATCAGGTACGACACGAATCATGTGCTAGATTGTATATAGTCAAGATGAAATTTGTACCTCTCGTAAAAGAGAGAGATATCGCTGGGCCCCTCGTGTGAGTGAGAGTGCAGAAATATGTGGCCACACTATAGACGAGCGTCGTCTATTTCACGCAGTCGAACTCAGTGAACGAGAAAGAAGTCGAATCATATAAGGTGGCTTCTCCACACCTTATGTTCGACATATGATATCGTTATATAAAAGGATCATAGACCAGAATCATCACTGACATTCGTAAGATCACGAACAAACTCTATTTGAGATAGGTAGTCATAGTGTCTTGCTAGAGACCGCCTATGACTTGTATACCCGAAATGGAGATTTCGTGTATACTGCTATATCAGATGAGCCTACAGAGTCACACACACGCAGGGAAGGACAAATGCATGAGAAAACGACGAAAAATCGAAACTGGAGGTCTGGACCAGACGGTCCACGTAGCTGGATCGGACGGTCCAACAGGTCCAGACCCGACGGGCTAGAGGGTATCGAAGTGTCTTGAACGGACGGTCCGCATGACCTAGGCCATCCGTTCTAGAATGCTGGAACGGACGATCCACGTTCAAATCTGGACCGTCCGTTCCGGCTTTTGGATTTTTCGAAATTAAACCAAAATTAGGGTTAATCACTTTATCAAAAGGAGATTAAGAACCCTAATAAAGGAGTGACGAAAAAGAGAACTTCTACAGACCTTTTGATGAGCTTTCAGGATCTAAGAAGTGATCTAAATCCTGTTTTCTCGTATCATATTACCAAATAGCATATTTGGGTCCTAGCAAAAAAGTTCCAATCGTTGGAATCCATCCCGAGTTGTGGATATGTGTAGAGGGCGAGGTAATCTTTCTCCCTTTTGTGATCGGGCAAACACATCAATTGATACATACCCCGGATCGATTGAGCTAAGCGTTCTAACGTTTCTACGAATTATTCATACATACATGGTTTTAGGGTTTTATCAAAAAAAATTTGTTTTCCATCCGCGTGCAAACCCTAGAATCGATCTCTTAGGAATTAGATTCGTTGTAGAGATCCCAGGAATTCCCAACAGTGGTATCAGAGCTTGGTTACTCTATTTGATTTCGTAGAACCCAATCACGCACGTTTTAGTGTTTAAATCGTTAAATCCATATTTGCTTTGATTTCTATGCATGTTTGATGATGGAATCTAAGGTAGATTGCATGTTTCATGTTGCATAGGGTCCAGGAGTTTGAATTTTGGGTCTACAGGTGAATTCGGAGGTGTTTCGGGCCTGATCCGAACCCCGGAACGTGAAAAACGAGATTTGATCTCGTAACCCTAGACCGTCCGTTCTGGCTATCAGACCGGACAGTCCAGGGGTGGCGGAAAAACCTCGGCTCTACGTATAAAGCACTTGTCAAAGCCTCGATCGTACGTGTCATGGGCCATGCCAAAGCTAGATGTGTCGTGCTATCTTGGTGAGGCAAGATGGAGAAATGGTGGTTCTCATACCTTGAAAGTAGATGCTTGAACTAAGTGTTGTTTAAAAATCTCTTTTATGTAACGCTAAGCTTGTACCTTCCATTACTAGAGCACCTGTCAAGGCATCGATCGTCCATAAAATGGGTCATGCCAAAGCTGAGCGTGCCGGATTATCTTTGTGAGGCAAGGTGAGAAATCATGGTTCCCACATCTTGAATATGGTTTAGCTTAGGTTAAGTTGTCAAGTTTGACTTGAGACTTAACGGTACAGATGAGACGAGATGATATTTGATATCATTGTCTCATAAAAGATTTAAGAGTCACATTGGATGTGATCGACATTAGATGTCTACCTAAATAGCATAAGGCTGAGTGTAACAATTCATTTTTATGTGAAATATGGATCTTAGTCTCATATAGAAAATTATTATAGGGTTATTTTTCTTTATGAGAGTTTAGCTCGTATATGCATCTATGTTGTCATTGATTGGTGATGGACTAGCTGGTAGTGGATCATTGATAGAATCTGCATTTTGTTTTTGTTCCTTGTGTTCTGTCTTTTTCTGTAGGACACGGCGTCAATCGGTAGTGTACTGAGTTTAACGATGCGATCTATCCTTAAGAAGGATAAGTTGACAGGGACGAACTTCTGAGACTGGTATCGTAACTTGAGAATTGTTCTCAAGCACGACAAGAAGTCATATGCCCTGAAAGGGGCTTTACCTCCAGAGCCTGCGGCCAATGCAACAAGGGCCGTCAAGGATGCTTGGTTGAAGCATCAGACTGATGACAACGAGATTTCCTGTCTCATATTGGGGAGCATGGCACCGAATCTGCAAAGGCAGATTGAGGGGAAGAGCGTGTTTGATATGATCGAACAACTCAAGACCATGTTTTAGGAGGTAGCGCGTACTGAAAAGTACAAGACGCTGAAAGCTCTGGTGAAGACAGAGATGCCGAGAGGTAGCTCTGTCAACACCTACGTCCTCAACATGATAGCTCATATTGAGGAACTTGAACGCATGGAAATGAGGCTCGATGATGACTTAGCTGTGGACCTGATCCTGATGTCATTACCCGAGGACTATAATCAGTTCGTGATGCAGTATCATATGCACATGATGACTAAGAGCTTAGCCAAGCTACATGGGATGCAGAAATCGGCTGAGTAGGATATCGTGGTCTCTAAGACTAAGGTTGTGCTTGCTGTTGAGAAAAACTCCAGCAAGAAGCGGCGGGGTAAAGTGAAAAAGAAGGTGGCGAAGAAAGCAAAAGTTGCTTCTACGTCTAAACCTAAGCCCGATAAGGATGATTGTCATTATTGCGGAGTGTCTGAACACTGGAATCGTAATTGTCACCTTTACTTGGAGGATCTGAAGGATAAGAAGCTTGATGAAGCTTCTGCCTCAGGTATTCATGTTATAGAAGATGACATCTGTACTACAACTTCGTGGGTATTGGATACAGGCAGTGCCACACACATTTGTGGAAATGTGCAGGGACTAAGAAGAAGTAGGATGCTGGCAAAGGGAGATGCGGATCTGCGCATCGGAAATGGAGCAAGAGTTTCTGCATTGTGTGTTGGCGTTTATGATTTGCATCTTCCTTCTAGATTTGTTTTAGAATTAAGTAATTGTTACTATGTGCCTGCGATTAGCAGAAACATTATTTCTATTTCATGTCTGGATTTGGATGGTTTTCGATTTGTGATTGAGAACTCGAGTTTGATGATTTATCGAGACAATATTTACTATGGTAATGGTTATCTTGTGAATGATTTATATGTCTTGAATGATCAGCCTTCGAACTCGATATCATCAATCTATAACGTGAGTGCTAAACGGTTTAAGCCGAACTACTTAAACCCGACATTCCTCTAGCATTTTCGTCTAGGCCATATAAACGAGAAGCGCATTCAGAAGCTCCATCATGAAGGTCTTCTGGACTCATTTGACTTTGAGTCTCTCGAGTCTTGCGAGTCTTGTTTGATGTGCAAGATGACAAAGCATCCTTTCAAGGGGAATGGACAGAGAGCGACAGAGTTATTGGTTCTCATACATATACATAGTGATGTATGCGGACCAATGAGCTGTCCAGCTAGAGGAGGTTATCTGTATTCCGTTACGTTCACTGATGATTTCAGTCGATACGGTTATGTCTATTTGATGAGACATATATATGTCTGGAACACTTGAAATGTTCAAGGCTTTCAGAAACGAAGTACAGAACCAGCTTGGCAAGAAAATCAAGACACTTCGATCTGATCATGGGGGCGAGTATATGAGCCAAGAGTTCACTGACTATCTGGTTGATTGTAGTATTGTATCACAATTAATTCCTCCTCGAACGCCACAATGGAACGGCGTGTCAGAACGGAGGAACCGAACACTGTTAGACATGGTTCGATCCATGATGAGTCAGACAGATCTTCCGAAGTCTTTTTGGGGCTATGCTTTAGAGACCGCTGCGTACCTGCTGAA
>NW_010969242.1:191875-202132 GCF_000463585.1 Tarenaya hassleriana | reverse complement strand
ACTACCCTAAGAAAACTAAGGGTTACTACTTCTACATTCCGGCAGAAAACAATGTGTACATTGCCAGGAATGCGACTTTTATGGAGCGAGAGTTCGTCTCCAAAAGAGTCAATGAGAGTAGGATCGAACTTGAGGAAGTTCGAGAGCAACAAGTTGACGCTGAGTCGAGTGAACAAGTTGAAGACGTTCAACCTATATCACTGCCAGTTGAGACTCAACATTAGACTAGTGAACCTCGGAGATCAGGCAGGATTCGCCAATTAAGACCTTGTAAGATATGGTTTTCTCGTGACTGGAAATGAGGAGCTCATGTTATTAGAACATGATGAGCCTTCCCACGTACCCAGAGGCTATGGCGAGTCCCGACTCCGAGAAATGGTGCGAGGCTATGAAGCCTGAGATGCAATCCATGTCAGACAACCAAGTATGGTCTCTGGTTGATGCATCTGAAAGGGTTAAACCCATCGGATGCAAGTGGATCTTCAAGAAGAAGACAGACATGGATGACAACGTGCACACGTATAAGGCACGACTTGTGGCGAAAGGATTCCGTCAGATTCATGGTATTGACTATGATGAGACTTTTTCATCTGTACTCATGTTGAAGTCCATCAGGATCCTACTTGCCATAGCCGCATATTACGACTATGAGATGTGGCAAATGGATGTCAAGACTGCGTTCCTTAACGGAAACTTGACCGATGATGTGTACATGACACAACTTGAAGGTTTTGTCGATCCAAGGAACCTGAGGAATGTGTGCAAGCTTCAGAGGTCCATCTATGGACTGAAGCAGGCTTTGAGAAGGTGGAACCTTCGCTTTGATGAGACAATCAAAAGGTTTGGTTTCTCACAAAACGAGGACGAGCCATGTGTTTACAAGAAGGTCAGTGAGAGCACAGTAGTATTTCTAGTGTTGTACGTATATGATATTCTCCTGATAGAGAATGAAGTTCCTACCTTGCAAGACGTAAAGTTTTGGCTGGGAACACAGTTTTCTATGAAGGACCTAGGAGAAACGGCCTACATTTTCGGCATCAAGATCTATAGAGATAGATCAAGGAGGCTTCTAGGATTGTGTCAGAATACTTACATCGATAAGGTCTTGAAACGGTTCGAGATGCAAGATTCCAAGAAACGAACCTTACCGATGAGCAGTGACATAGTTCTCTGCAAGAGTCAGTGTCCTATGACACCTGATGAGCGAGAACGCATGGATCGGATTCTATATGCTTCGGCAATTGGATCCATCATGTATGTCATGCTTTGTATTCGACCGGATGTATCCTATGCGTTGAACATTACGAGTAGATACCGGTCAGATCCAGGTGAGTCACACTGGATCGCCGTCAAGAACATCCTGAAGTACTTGAGAAGGATTAAGGATGTGTTCTTGGTATACGGTGGATCGGAAGTACACCGATGCTAGTTTCCAGTCAGACCCGGATGACTACAGATCGCAGTCTGGCTAAGTTTTCTGCTTGAACGGAGGCATTGTAAGCTGGAAGAGTTCTAAGCAAGCGACCGTTACAGATTCTACTACAGAAGCTGAGTATATAGCAGCGTCAGACGCAGCAAAGGAAGTTGTTTAGATCAGAAAGTTCGTTGGCGACTTGGTGTCATTCCTAGTGCTTATAGCCTCATTGTTCTGTATTGTGATAACAATGTTGCAATCGCACAAGCGAAAGAACCCAGGTCCCATCAACGATCCAAACACATACTCAAACAATTTCACCTCATCAGAGAGATCATAGACAGAGGAGACGTGCACATATGCAGAGTGTCGACAGATGACAATATTGCCGATCCATTGACGAAGTATCTCCCTTCGTCGAAGCATGAGCATCATGTTAGGGATATGAGCATTAGATCTTTAGTAGTCCATGAGTAGAGCAAGTGGGAGATTGTTGGTTTAGTGCTCTATGATGTACTACTATATGAGTTTTATTTAGGTACATTTGATGTATTGACACTTACTATGATTATATGGATGAGTGTTTGATTCATTACGTATTGTGCATACTTTAATATGTTATGAAATCCATGTATTGTTATGAACAATACTAAATTCCCTAGCCATATATCATTGTGGGAACAATGATGTACTAAGACTAGTATGATGTGTGATAGATGGTCATAAAGAGGATCATGGGTATTGAATACAATCACAATCATAGGTATTCGTTGGAGAACGGAATACTGGATTAACCGGCATGAGATTGTCACATGGACAAACGCCATGACTTGAATCTCATGTGATGGTTCCTTGATTGGATCCTATGATCTGAAATATCTACGTAATCCAACATGAGGAGTTGCATGCTTTGAATGCGTCAAACGTCCTGCATAAAAGGAGATCTATAAAGGCGTGTATCAGGTACGACACGAATCATGTTCTGGATTGTAGATAGTCAACATGAAATTTGTACCTCTCGTAAAAGAGAGAGATATCGCTGGGCCCTCGTGTGAGCGAGACTGCAGAAATATGTGGCCACACTATAGACGAGCGTCGTCTATTTCGCGCAGTCGAACTCAGTGAACGAGAAAGCAGTCAAATTAGATAAGGTGGCTTCTCCATGCCTTATGTTTGACATATGATATCGTGATACAAAAGGATCATCAACCGGAATCATCACTGACGATCGTAAAATCACGAACAAATTCTATTCGAGATAGGTAGTCATAGTGTCTTACTAGAGACTGCCTATGACTTGTATACCCGAAATGAAGATTTCGTGTATACTGCTATATCGGATAAGCCTACAGGGTCACACACATGCAGGGAAGGACAAATGCACGAGAAAACGACGAAAAACCAAAACTGGAGGTTTGGACCGGATGGTCCAGCAGGTCCAGACTCGACGGTCCAGAGGTTGTAGGCTTTCCGTTCCGGAGTGTCTGAAATGGACGGTCCACGTTCAAATCTGGACCGTCCGTTCTGGCTTTCGGGTTTTTCAAAATTAAACCAAAATTAGGTTAATCACTTTATAAGAAGGAGATTAAGGACCCTAATAAAGGAGTGACGAAAAAGAGAACTTCTACAGACCTTTTGGTGAGCTTTTAGGGTCTAAGAAGTTATCTAAATCCCATTTTCTCATAGCTCATTACCGAATAGCAGATTGGGTCCTACCAAACAAGTTCCAATCGTTGGAATACATCCCGAGGTGTGGATACGTGTAAAGGGCGAGGTAATCTTCTTGTCTTTTGTGATTGGACGAACACATCAATTGATACAGGTCCCAGATCGATTGAGGTAAGTGTTCTAACGTTTCTATGAATTCATACATACATGGTTTTAGGGTTTTATAGAAAACTATTTGTTTTACATCCGCTGCGCAAACCTTAGAATCGATCTCTTAGGAATTAGATTCACTGTAGAGATCCCATAAATTCCCAACATTTTGGACCAAGACCCAAACTAATTCTGGGAGCAGGAGCCAGCCAGATGAATCTCAATGTTTCTGTTGTCACAAAAAAGGCAGAATTCACAATCCTACTTTCTCATGGGTATTATTACCTTGTTGTCTACCTGAAAACTCATTAATATCATCACCCTCTATAGCTCCATACTTTGAATCTCCAAGAAAAAACATGGTGAATTAGAATGAGTCTTGATCACGTACTAAAAAAAGAACCACTTTACTAGATGGAACAATGTTGTGTTCCATGGGAACCATCCATGGGAACCACGATTGCTCTAATGAGTCCGAATCGAGAATCTATGATTTCTTCTCAAACTGTTATTACTCGTAAATTAAGCGAAGAATAGACACTCGAATAACTTTTAAGTTATGCCAAACTAAAACAACCTAGAGTAGAGTCAGGAAACACCTGACAAATATCTCCTTTGAGAGAATTCTTTTTGATTAAATGTGACTCTATTTACTAAAAAAGAATCAGATCGTGAGTTATATAACGGTTAAGAAACCGCATAACAAAAGTAGGAGAACTTCCGTATCAGGTGGATTTTCCCCAAAAAATATTTGTCAAACTAAAAAATATCAAGGGGCCTTGTTAGGTAGAACCAATCTTGGAGGAGTATGTTTTCTCGTTGTTGACTTCCCTTTCGGCTGGATAGTATGATGTTCCGAACAAGCCGGTCAAGTTTGTATCTGAGTACAACAATGTCCGTGAGTTGAGAACGAAAAATGCGGTTGTTCCGCTCTTGCCAAATCAAGTAGGTCACTGCTTCCAATGTGATTTTTGCCAATGTTACTCGCGACTGTTCGTGGCCTACAGTTTCAATCCAACGGGGAATAAGAGAGAGTTGTGCAGGTGGTTCATCCTAAATCTTGCCTCCATAGTGTACCCATAATCCTGAGCTATAGGAGTAATCGAAGAAAAGGTATTGGTGCGTCTCGTCTTCTGTAGTGCAGAGGGACATTGGATCACAGGTTGTATACCCCATCGGTTCATTCTATCCCTAATTGATAGTCTTCCCAAAAAAACTTACCATTGTACAAAAGTGTGCCTCGAAATCGTGTGCATAAACCATAGGACTTTTGCCCATGGAACTACCAGTGATGGTGATCTTAACTGCCTCCAAGTATGCGCAGTGCTATAGCTCTCTCCGAATGTGTCAGTGTCATGTTTCCATAGCGCTTTATCCGATCCCTTGTCCGATGTTGGTGTTGCCATGGTGGTTAGGATTTCTTGCAGACGTTGGGCCCTGTCTGATCGTGCCATTGGGAGGGACCATCCGTTCCCTTACGTTGCGATGTTGACTGCTGCGTGGATGGGGATACGCAGTTTGCGAGGTCCCCGGTCGTCGAGGTACTCGATCAGTCGCCCGATTTCTGTCCAATTATCAAGCTAGAAATGTGTCTCGATGTCGTTGCCAATCGTTTTCTCGAGGAATTGTCTTGCTTGATCCTTGACTCCTAGTAGCTTCCGGAATGAATGGCGAGGTGATGGATTAGTTGTCCAAAATGACCTTCTCTTGAAAATATGCTTTCTTATCCAAGCTACCTAAAACGAGTCTGATTTGGCGAATAGAATCCAATGTTGCCATGAGGTTAACGTCGGCTAGCTTCCGAAGGTCCAGACCACCTTCATTTTTCAGAAGACAGATAGCACTCCATGTGACTCTATGTGCACCTCCTCCCGTAGCGTTTGACTTCCACAAGAACTTGGCGTACATATCATCGATCTGTCTGATCAAGTATTTTAGGAGAAAAAAACAACAACACCATGAGTTCACTAAACCATAAATGAAGAGGATATAGGTTATACCTTGGCCGCATAGGAAAGGAATTTCGTCGTCCAGGATTGGATTTTGGAGCTTATTCTCTTAATCAAGGGTTGATAATCTTACTTTGGCAGTTTCCAAAGACTCAAAAGTAATCCGATATAATGTATTGACAGGAACCTTGTCAGACACCCAAAATGGCTGCTAGGTCCGTTGCTTCCTGTTCAGAAACACCACTAATGAAAAAATTAGGCTTGCTGTGATTGATTTTGAGCCCCGAGTGCCTCTCAAACTGTTGCATCACTTCTTTTATTTTGGTAATAGATTCAATGGTTGCTGCTAATAATATTATCAGATTGTCTGCAAATGATAAGTGGGTGATCAAGGGATCCATACAACCCTGATGAGTGGTAAGTCTTCCGAAGAGTAGCCTTATTACATGGCCTCCTCTTGACTCATATTTCCGAGCTTTTGCTAGACAATCGCACAACGTAAGTACCCATGTTATATAACAGTTGTTTGACCATACTATATAGAAAAACAATAACCAATCAGCTACACATACACCCATACAAAAATATTATTGGCTTACACTTCAAACCCGAGAATAATGTACTGTTGCAAGGATATTGTGATATTGATTAGACCGGAAGCCAATAAGATATGAAAAGCACATGTTCAAGATAAGAAGAGTAATATTCTCATGTCAAACACAAAAGCAAGAGGTGATCGCACAATCAACGATGGAAGCAGAGTACATCTCAGTAGCAGATGCGGTGAACCAAACCATATGATTTTGGAATGACACACAAATGAATCAAGGAGGAATATTGTGAAGGTGATTCATTCGTTGACATCACGCTTTTGTAATGTTTATGTAAGACGATTACATCATGATGATGTAATCTTATGTAAGGAGTTGTAGAAGTTTGAATTTGTGTGTTGCCAGGCGTGATTGAAGAAAATAAGGATATGGTAGATGTGATTGATTGATAGTGTGCTATGAAGATGTGTGGTTGAGATGAGAGTAGTAGATTTGGAGTTTTAGTACAAATAGAGATGTCGTATGGAGTTTTTCATATGAAACATTTCTAAACATTTCTTTCTAAACACCTATCTCTCTTTTTTTTTCTCTTGGTTTTTTTTACAAAAGTTCTAAGTATAAATGCTACAAATCTTCAATATTTTCTCATTTTTCTTTCTTTGCATTATACACTACAGAAGAGAAGGTAAGAAGCTTGTGAATCAAAATATAATACAAGTTTCATAATACCTTCAGTGACGATCTTATGCAACCCATATAGTCGTTACCGATTTCTAATACATCTTCTGATTCTTTCACGAATTTGGCTTCAGTGGCAAAGTCTTTCTCCAGTTGAGTTTTCTCAATTCCCTCCCAATCATCGTCATCATCTTCTTGGAAATTTAACTCCTCTCTTTTCTCTGGAATTCTATCCTCAGATTTAGCCTCTTCAACCACGATATCCTCATATTCACTATTACATCCCCACTCTCTTCGATTTCCACATGGTCACTTCTCTCTTCCGCTGATTCGCTTCCTTCCTCTTGCCTTCGAACTATCATCTCCTCGGTCACCACATTTTCGCACGAGACAACATCGCCAGGTTCTGATTTTCGATCCCCTTCTCCTCCGACACCTATCTCGTCTTCTATCACTTTTTGTGGCAAAACAACAACGCAGTTTTCAGAATTCCCGTCGTCTTGTCCTCGGACAACTACCTCTTCTACAGTAAACTGTTCCGGCGACACGGCGGCAACGGGTTCATCTTTTCATTCCTCTTGTCCAGGAACTAACATCTCCTCTGTTACCATAGTTTCTGTCGAGATGGTCGCCACAGAATTAGCCTCCCTGCCAACTCTTCGTGCTCATCACCATTTTCTCCGGTTCTCGTCACCAACTTGAGCTTGGAAAAACAAAGAACAACCGCGCGTTTTCTTCAAGGTCTTTTTTGGTGCGTTTTGCGGCGTCATGATTGAAAAACAATTATCTACTATTTTTTTTCTCCGAAGTATGTCATAATAATAGTATACATTGATTTTTTTTTATAATCAGTTTTAAATCATACCATTAATTACATTTTTTTCTCCCCATAAATAAAATTGAACCCATGACTTTAGAGTGACTATGACACCTTTAAACTATTGAACCACCAACTAATTGATGTATATGGTGAAACTTATTAAATGAGATAGAATGAAAATCAATTTCAAATTTGGTTGTTTTTCCAAATAACAGATAAATGATTTGATTTCAGAATTGTTATGATGCAAATGTTTACCTTTCTGGGCAAATGTAAGACTTAAATCTTCAAAATCATAGTTATCTTCATCATCAATATAAGACAAAACAAGATTTTGTTTTGTCAAAGTGATAGGCACAACATTGCTCATTTCTGATATTGCGGTGGAGAGAAATTAAAGAGACATTTATTTCCATTTTGCGGATACCATTTACCACAAAAATATGTCATATTCGTAGCACCAAGAAAAGGATCTAAATTAAATGGGGTGTCATCAACATAAATACCCAATCTCTAGAAAATTGATGATTAATTTTTTGGGATATAAGGTTTTTTTATCATCCATTTAAAGGATTAGAATATGAATAATTAAAAATAGGTCAAAGATGTATATTAGAATGTACATTTTTATTCTTGATTATGTTCAACCATGTTAAATTTTTTTTTTGTAACCATTTGGTGTCCCAATTGAATATTTTACATTATGCGTTTTTTGTTATAAATATAAAATATATCATTTTTGTACTTGAATTCTACCCGAATATTTCACCATCTATTCGTCTTATATCTCTATTTCTGTCGCTCGCCATCGAGGTATCGATTCACCCCATGTCTTTTCCTTAGACTTTCTCCATTGAAGCAGGTAAAAGACAGTAAAGGTTAGCTGTATTCCTCTTCCCTATGACCACTTTTAGAGGAAATTTGCACCAGTATCCAAAAATGTCACGTCATTAGAAATCTATACCCTTTTTTTTCCTTCATTTGCAAACTATACCTTTTTATAATTTTTTGACAAAAATACCCTTACTTTATTGTATAATTTCAATATTGCCATTAAACATTTCAAAAAAATTACACCATAAAAAATATATTTTATTGAGAAACTGTGTTATCTCGGAAAACTGTTTTTTTCATACGGGATAATTATTTTCCATATGTGAAAATCTATTTATATTTTGTTTAACTGTTTTTTGTATACGAAAAAATAATTTTTTTATCAAGAAGAACTGTTTCTCATCCGAAAGAATTGTTTTTTCATTCGGAATCCGAAGGAACTGTTTTTTATTCGAAAAAGTCTATTTTCGTCTGGAAGAATAATTTTTATTGAGAGAATTGTTTTCATCGGGGAAAAAATGTTTTTTATATGAAAAACAATTTTTTTATACGTGAGAACTGTTTTTCATCCGGACAAAAAACGTACACTCCCGAAGAAAAACAACTCTCTCGGAAAAAAAACAGTTCTTCCGGACAAAAAAAAATTCTCCCGGACAAAAAACAGACTCTCCAGGACGAAAAACAGTTCTCCCGGACAAAAAACAGATTCTCCTTGACGAAAAATAGTTCTTCCGGACAAAAAACAAACTCTCCCGGACAATAAACAGACTCTCCCGGAAAAAAAAAACAGTTCTCCCGGATAAAAACAGACTCTCCCGGATGAAAAACAGTTCTCCCGAATTACACAGTTTTCAAAAAAATATGCTTTTTATATTGCATATTTTTTGGGACGCTAAATGGTAATATTGAAATTATACAATAAAGTAAGGATAGTTTTGTCAAAAATTTATAAAAAGGTATAGTTTTCAAAGGATAGAAAAAAAGGTATAGATTTCTAAACATGTCATCTTTTTGTCACACTTAGCCAAGAACCCCTAACTTTTATCAGTATTTCTCCGGTATATAGTAAAAAGTAAAAACTTCTAATTTCCACTTAAAATGATATCAATAAAATTTACTGTTAGAAATATTAAAGAACTAATAAAAGAAAGGGGCAGTTGGCAAACTGTACCAAAACAAAAACGAAATTTGCAAAATATCTCACAAAAAAAACAACTTTTGCATAATATACTTTTTTTTTCTAAATACCCAAACTACCCTTTAGAGTATTTCTCTACGATTGTGTGATAATCTATCTTTTAAAAATCGGTAAGTTTTGCTATTTGATCTTCTTTTTTCTCCAATATTTTTTCTATTTTCTCTATTTCTTATATATTTTATCTAATCTATTTAAATACTCTTCTCGTTGATTTTTTTTATAATATTCTAATCATTTTTTTGCATGCACATAAGGTGTTTGATGAAATGTCTGTACCAGAAAACTGCGGTAGATGATCTGTGATATGTGAAAAATGACATGCGATCTACGTTAAATTGTCTATGGTCTCTGACAGATGACCTATGATATGGCGCAAATAATCTGTGGTATGCGGCAGGTCATTTGGCCTGCGGACATGCGGCTATCGCCCCGGATAACGTCCTGCGACCTGCGACCTCCTGCAACCTCCTGCGACCTCCTGCGACCTTCTACGACCTACGACCTCCTGCGACCTCCTGCGACCTCCTGCACCTCCTGCAATCTCTTGCAACCTCCTGTGTCCTCCTGTGACCTTCTACGACCTGCGACCTCCTGCGACAGCCTGCGACCTCCTGCGACCTCCTGCGACCTGCGACCTCCTGCGACCTCCTGCGACCTGCGACCTCCTGCGACCTCCTGCGACCTGCGACCTTGTGTGTCCTCCTGCGACCTTCTGCGACATCCTGCGACCTTCTGCGACCACCTGCGACCTCCTGCGACCTCCTCCCTTGTCCGATGTTGGTGTTGCTGACCTCCTGCGACCTGCTATGACCTGCGACCTCCTGTGACCTCCTGCGACCTCCTGCGACCTTCTGCGACGTCCTGCGACTTGCGACCTCCTGCGACCTTCTGCGACCTCCTGCGACCTCGTACGACCTGCTACGACCTGCGACTCCTGCGCCCTCCTGCAAACTCCTGCGACCTCGTGCGACCTCCTGCGACCGCCTGCGACTTGC
>NW_010969242.1:191488-191824 GCF_000463585.1 Tarenaya hassleriana | reverse complement strand
CCGACTTCCTGCGACCTCCTGCGACCTCCTGCGATCTGCGACCTGCGACCTCTTCGGCCTCCTGTGACCTCCTGCGACCTCTTGCGGCCTCCTGCAACCTCCTGCGACCTCCTGCGATCTCCTGCGACCGCCTGCGACCTCCTGCGATCTCCTGCAACTTGCGACCTTCTGCGACCTCCTGCGACCTTCTGCGACTTCCTGCGACCTCCTGCGATCTTCTACGACTTGCGACCTCCTGCGACCGCCTGCGACCTGCGACCTCCTGCGACCTGCTACGACCTGCGACCTCCTGCGACCTCCTGCAAACTCCTGCGACCTGCTGCGATCTCCTTTGAT
>NW_010969242.1:181152-191110 GCF_000463585.1 Tarenaya hassleriana | reverse complement strand
GGTGTATTTCCTTCTGCGACCTCCTGCGACCTCCTGCGACCTTCTGCGACCTCCTGCGACCTCCTACGGCCTCCTGCGACCTCCTACAACCTCTTGCGACCTCCTGTAACCTTCTGCGAGACCTCTTGCGACCTCCTGCGACCTCCTGCGACCGTCTGCGGCCTGCGGCCTCCTGCGACCTCCTGCGACCGTCTGCGACCTCCTGCGCCCTTCTACGACCTCCTGCGTCCTTCTACGACCTGCGACCTCCTGCGACTGCCTGCGACCTGCGACCTCCTGCAACCTTCTGCGACCTCCTGCGATCTCATGCGACGTCCTGCGACCTGCGATCTCTTGCGACCTACGACCTCTTGCGATCTCCTGCGACCGTCTGCGACCTCCTGCGACCTCGTGCGACCTTCTAGACCTGCGACCTCCTGCGACTGCCTGCGACCTGCGACCTCGTGCGACCTCCTGCGACCTCCTGCGACCTTCTACGACCTCCTGCGACCTGCGACCTCCTGCGTCCTCCTGCGACCTCCTGCAACCTCTTGCGACCTCCTACTATCTCCTGCGACCTCCTGCGACGTCCTGCGACGTCCTGTGATCTGCGACCTCCTGCAACCTTCTGCAACCTCCTGCGACCTCCTGCAACCTCATGCGACCTTCTGCGACCTTCTGCGACCTCCTGCAACCTCCTGCGACCTTCTGCTAACCTTCAAGTGTTTTTTCTATATTTATATAAGAAAACAAAATTTATATAAATATTTTTCATGTATGTAGAGAAAAACGAAATTCATGCAGATATTTTTTTATAAATATAGAAAAATTCTGGAAGTTATAATAATATAGAAAGATATGATGGTTATTTTAACTTAAAAAAGTATATAATACAAAAATTACTATAGTAAAAATATACTTTGCAAATGCCTTTTTTTTTGGCACACTAGCGTTAATTTCCTCTAAAAGAAATCCCGGGGCTTCGTAATTATCGATCCAACGGCTATTAGAAATCTTTTGACCTTTTTGTTTGCGCTTTCATCATGTTTTACCGACACGGTCTTGGAATCGTTTTTCTATTGTGTTGTCGAGTCCCACGTTCCATTGAGACGGTCAATGTCTGACGGTTTAGAACACGTGGAGTGATATCATTGGTAGAGCGTTTGACTGGTGCACTATGTACGGAGAATAATGGAGAGAGAGAGATGCATCGGTTTGACTCCGGCGTTATTTTCCCCTTTTTTGCGGTGGTTCTTTCTTCATCATCCTGACTGTGTAGTTATAGTACCGAAGGATTCATTTGATTCGGATGGTGGTGTTCGGGGGGATGGCGGTGGAGTTGATGATGAGCTACGGCGGCGTAGACAGGTTTTCAGTTACTTCCGCGGCGGCGAAGGTAGAAGAAACCGCCCTTCGAGAGGCGGCGACGGCGGGGATTCAGGGCGTTGAGGAGTTTCTTAGACTAATCGGCCATAGTCAACCCAAAGATCAGAAGCAGCCGGAGATAACTGCGGTGACGGACGTCGTCGTCAACAGCTTCAAGAAGGTGATGTCTCTTCTGGGCAGATCGAGAACCGGACACGCCAGATTCCGGCGAGCCTCCTTGGCTCCTCCGCCGCCGCAATACCCGTCTCCGCCCGCGACAATGGAAGAAGACATTCTTCGACGGGAAGAGACGCAAGAGCCTAAGGTATTGGAAGAAGGGGAGTCATTTCTTTCCTTTAGAGGATTCAACGGCTTGAAAACTGAGCAGAAAACGGAACACGTCGTCGCTGGTGGATCTGCGTTTAGGGTTTATTGTCCGACTCCTGTTCATCGTCTTCCACCATTGCCCCACAACAAGAACATCGTTGTTGGTGGTCCGTCGTCTTCTTCGCACCTTCCGTCGCTCGCGAACGGCAAAACAGGACTATTGGACCGGAGCGATGGCCCGTCAACGGCGATAAATATCGCGCCATCTCCTCCGATATCGTCTCTTACTGGGGACACCGACAGTATCCAGATGTCCATGTCGTCATCTGGGTTCCAGTTCACAAGCCCATCTCATATCTCTGGCTCTTGCGGAAAGCCTCCTCTGTCATCTCCTTCGCTGAAGAGAAGGTGTAATTCCTTAGACGAAGCTGCGCTCAAGTGCGGCTCATCCTCTGGCCGTTGCCATTGTTCCAAGAAAAGGTCTGTCCGAATCTAGATTCCTTAAAAAAAATATTCTTATTCTGTAAATAGTGGGTGAAATCCCGTCTGGGTTGCCGATCTTGTATAGTTTTACTGATAAAAATCCATGCTTTATCTGGAAAAAAAAAGCAGGAAATCTAGAGTGAGAAGAGTGGTTAGGGTTCCTGCCATAAGCAGCAAAACGGCCGATATTTCACCAGACGACTATTCGTGGAGAAAATACGGCCAGAAACCCATCAAAGGCTCTCCTCACCCTCGGTGAGTCAACTCGCTCCTCATCTCGTTCTCTGACTCTATTCATCCGCAGCATCTCGCAATCTTGCCTCGTGTGTGGAATTAGGAGGAGAAAAAAAAAACATCATTAAATCATCGATATCTCAAACATCGGCAGTAGAACAAAAAATTCTACAACTTGCATTTGGTCATTTCTTTCTATTTCAACAAGAAGAACACCCCCTAAACCCGAGTTGACTCGGCTCAAGGACTCACCCCGGGGGCAATTTCGTAAATAATGGCAGGGGATACTACAAGTGCAGCAGTGTGAGAGGGTGTCCAGCACGGAAGCACGTGGAGCGTGAACCAGACGACCCAATGATGTTGATCGTTACGTACGAAGGAGACCATAACCATTCACGCGCTCCTCCTCCTCCCATGCTCCTCGAGTCCTCTTAATTGTAATAATAATTCAATTATATTATATAATTAATTGTGTTATAATGTTTTACCCAACCAAACACTGGCATTCTCTATATATATTAGTTATAATTACATGGGTTAATCGCAGTAAATACAAGTTTAATTAGTAATAAATAAAATATAAGATTTTTTATCTGGGTAGTACAAAGTTTTTTTTATTATATCTCTAAAACATAAGAAAGACTAAAGAAGTTGACTTTGACCACTCAAAAAAGACCTTCAAAATGGGCTTTCGTGGGTTTGGATTAGGTTGAAAACGAGCTTGATTTGATAGTATATAATAATTTGATCCAAATATCATTTCATGGACCGAAACTGTCAATAATCATTTCAGTATGCATGGCATGAATCTTTTTTTGTCACTCGGCCTTTGGATCTTTAATCATGGATCTACAACTTTTATTTCCAAACTCTCATTCTTTCTCCATTATTTGCGGCCATTGATATCCTCATCGCAATGGATTTATAGATTTACAAAAAAAAAACATAATTTTATATATAAAAAATTATCTTTCTTGAAGATGAGTTGGGATGGTGTCCAAAAGAATATTACCTTAAACTCAATCCAGTTTGCGTACGAGGATTCTTTTATTCGGGTTTTGTACGTAATTTTCTCTTAGTTTTATTTGATTTCATCTCGATGGCTGTAGTTGCCATTGTAGTTAGCAAGTTATAATAAAATAATAACATAAATTTAGATAATTCAACCGATAAAATTGAAACTATATTCTATTCCGAATTCAAATTCTCGAGTAAAAAGTAAAAATAAAAATCGCCCGTCGCTTATTGGAAAGTACAACAGTAAGCGAGATTCTAGAAGAGTCGTCCACAAAACCCCATAATAAAACGTACAACGTCTGTACTTCCTTTTAACCCCTCAACGTAACGTAGCATTTCAGTAAATCATATCTAGCAAAGGAAACCCATCCAAAGAATGGCCCGATATATAGATATATATATATATACATATGCATGTATTGTAATATGATACATGTGTGTGTGTGTATATATATATATATGTAGGCTTCTTTCTCTGAATTGCTCATTCCCCAACGCCAAAGAGCTTATTTGACTTTCGCCAGTTCATGTATCTCTCTCTGTTTAAATACTCGAATCCTCTCTCTCCCACTCTCTCTGTTCTGTAATATAGGCGCCACGTGGCAGACTGTCCGCCACTCTGACAGCGAATCAGACGACGCTGGTTCCGACTCCATGAGGTATCACATCCGTGGGAGCCATGTATATTCCCTCAATTCCCAAAAAATAAGAATATTTTAACAAAATTTTAAAATTCAAATATATTAGGAAAAATTTATATACCTTTTCGTAATATGATTTAAAATTTATTACACACTTTCTCCGTTTATAATGGATAAAAACTGTCTTAAATCCCAAAACTGCATTCTTTCTTTAAAATAGAGAGTTTGTTTATTACTTAGTGGATTTCAGTGATTAATTAAGTTAAGAAATTGCTGATAACTCTTCAAATGTTAGTCGTAATATTATGAGCTGAAACATTGTGTGATCGCTAAATCTATAACATTGTTTCAGATTTAGCATAGATGATTGATAAAATAAAGCGATTAAAAGCAGGATTGTCTTTTTTTAATCTAATCAATAAATAAGGGGTTTGAATATATTTTTATTATTTTGTTGGATTGTAAAAGAATCCACACAAGGCACGGCATCGAGAAAATATTTCCCAACAAACTCCAACTGAGATATTGCAAATTAATCAGATAGGTTAGTCCTAAAACAAATATTAATGTATATTCCATTTGTGTTGAAGTTGGATTTTTTTTGTCGGAATAATTCGGCCACCCCATATGATCGAGAACGAAAGGGGAGGTTCTTTTACTATATAAATTAATATTTTTATTGATATGATTATTAAATAGTACAAGGAAAAAAATACCAAAATACACACCAAAATTTTTTTGTGTATAATTGCACGAACCCATCAGTTTCAAGCAATTATTGAAGTTGAAGTCCTTGGAAAGGATTTTAATGTATTACAACTCTTATTCCGAAATCTACATGAATCTCCACTATGACAATACATATATGAACGTTTCATGGATAATAATAATAACCCATATATATATATTTAGATTCACGAACGTTCATTTATTGTCATAGTGGGTTATTCATTTATTGAAAGATTGGAGATGGGTGTTCCTCATTGTTCAATTCAGTAAGATTTCATCCAAATTGCAGGGATCAAATGGACCAACAAACAGCAAGTTTGCCCATTGGTTACATTACAAAAGAAAATATTGTCTCTTTTAGAAGACGACGACTCTTTCCATCCACGGATGCACGTAGAATTAGATGATTTATTTTCCCTCGTAACAATGATAATAATAATCAAGAAGGGTATGTATGATCATCATTGTTAGAAGGGTAATTAAAATAATTAGGGAAAGTATTAGTTTAAGTAGGTAGGAAACACGAGAGAGAGAGAGAGAGAGAGAGAGAGAGAGAGAGAGAGAGAGAGAGAGAGAGAGAGAGAGAGAGACACCAACTAAGCCACAAAGGCGTTGAAAATTGTGTGTTGTAATGATCGGTTGAGAGGTGCTTGTCTTGTTTTCCTTCCTCCTTGTTTATTCGTGTCACTTCTCTTTTTTTTTTTTTTATGCTATGGTTTCCTTCTTCCATGGTTTTATGGCCATTTCTCAGACCTAACACCAATTATTATTTTTTTTACCTCCTCATGAAATTATCGCCTCTCAGCATTTCCACCCAATCGAGCCGCGGCGGCGGCGACATCGGCGACGGAGGGGACAGGCCGTCTCCGGTCGCCCCTGGCGCAATGCTGCCGGTTTTCCTCAACGACTTGACCGGCGGTGGCGGAGACGGCGGCAGGGAGTTCGTGGAAGTGACTTTGGAGTTCGACGACTCCATCTCCGTCTCGTCGGATTTCTCCTGGAGGTTGCCGAGGAATCTCTCGACGGCGTCTTCGAAGATCCGGCAGAAGCTGGGGAGGCTGCTGAGGTCTGGATCGACGAAAACGACGTCGTCGGGGAGCGATATCGAATGCCAGCCAGTGACCGATGCGATTGCGGCGAGGGAAACGCGGAGGAAGAAAGCGCGGCTGCAACGGACGACGTCCAGCGCTCAGAGAGCGCTGAGAGGACTAAGGTTCATCAGCAAAAGGACAAGGGGAGGCGATTGCGATTGCGACTGCGACTGCGACGAAATGTGGAGTAACGTGGAGAGGAGGTTCCTCTCGCTCGCGAAGGACGGTTTGCTCGCGAGAGATGACTTCGGAGAATGCATAGGTAACAACAACAAAAAAAACTTTTTTAAAAAAAAAATCAAACGCTAAAATCTTCAAAAATGATTTTTGATCGAATGGTCAAAAGGGATGATGGATTCGAGGGAGTTTGCGGAGAGTGTATTCGACGCGCTTGCGCGGCGACGGGGACAGAGAGTGGAGAAGATCACAAAAGACGAGCTTCATGAGTTTTGGTTACAGATCTCCGACCAAAGCTTCGACGCGCGTCTTCAGATTTTCTTCGACATGTACGTGTCTTTTTTCCTTCAACTGTTAATAATTAATTTCTTTAAAAGAAAATTGGTGTATTTCATAAACGTATAAATCCAAGAAAATGCAGCTATGAAAATGGTTTGATTTAAAATGGCGATTTTTATGAAAATATTCAATCATCTTTATCACGTATAATTTTTTTTTTAAAAAAACGGAGTTAATAATAAGACATGCATGTCTTGGCGATTTTCGGTGGAAAGCGCAAAGATTCTGCGCCTTTCCCTCTTGTTTGTATTCCATTCATTCCCCACAGAATTTCAGCCGTTGGATCTGATGGTCTCCCGATACAACTGTAACTACGACCGTTGGATGAAACCATACGCTTGGTAGTTGG
The DNA here is from genome assembly GCF_000463585.1 of Tarenaya hassleriana. Classification (NCBI taxonomy): domain Eukaryota; kingdom Viridiplantae; phylum Streptophyta; class Magnoliopsida; order Brassicales; family Cleomaceae; genus Tarenaya; species Tarenaya hassleriana. The sequence continues at coordinate 184,379 of NW_010969242.1, read as the reverse complement.
ACCGACATCATTTTCCAAAACTGGATTTACTTGGCCCAAATCGTAGGCTTAAAAAAAATATTTGAATTTTGTTTTTTCTTGGGAGTGAAATTGCATTGGGACCGTTTCTTTTCATGCGCTTTCGGTGGTACATGTGCAGGGCTGATAGCAACGAGGACGGGAAGATCACCAGAGAAGAAATTCAAGAAGTACGGCTCTTTATTCCCTACAAGTACTATACATACATGCATACATATACATACATACATGCATGCATGCATGCATACATACAATCAATCGGGCGACATAATAAAACTCGGTGTTCTAAGTTAGCTAATAAAATGAAGCATTTATATTTCACGTCAATAAATTCTTATGAACCATATTGGAAGCTCCCTTGGCTGGATGGCCAGCGTCTAGGATGGACGTCTTAGGTGGGTTTATATATTTTTTTTATCCCAAAAGTATTTATCATTTTCGATTTTTTATATCGGTTTTTCATTAATAAAATACTATTTTCAAAAAAAAATTTACTTTTTTTTGTCAATTTTTTTCTTTATTTTCGTATTCATATTCATTTGGTTCAAATTCAAATTTGGATCGAGTTTGTTCATTGTAGATAAAGGTGTCAAACAGATCGATCCGGTCCGGACCCACATTCGGCTCGATGGTGTCGTTCGGATTCAGACCGGCTCAAATTTTTCGAGTCGATAGATTCTATAGATCCAAACCCGACGCCTGACCCTATAGAGCTCGGGTTTGAATTCGGATCGGGGCCAGCCCGTTTAATACTAATGTTAAGTAGTATGCAGCTATAGTGACCTAAAGAGGAAAGAACCAACCTATGATAGGTATAAATTAAATATGGTCACAAATCAATGGATGAAATCCACAATGAAGAGTTAAATTTACTAAATAATGAGAACTTTATTAAATGATTCTCTTGTTTTAGCGACGCTCAAACTGTTTCTATTATCAATCAAATCCCATCTAGATTGCATGTTTGTCATGAATATTTCATAAAACCTTGCAATAAGCCTTCTTTTCCATGTCATGCATACATATACCTGCATATATACATATATATATATATATATATATATATATATATATTCACAAATTATAAAAATGTATTGGACATCCAAACTTACCACACACTGTGTCTTATTTTTTACTTAACTTTTAAGCACAGCTGTTGATGCTCAGTGCTTCAGCAAACAAACTGTCAAAACTCAAAGAGCAAGCGGAAGAATACGCAGCAATGATCATGGAAGAGCTGGACCCTGAAAATTTCGGATACATCGAGGTAAACGGAATCATCGCTATAGATACGGTTTCTCCATAGATGAATCAAGAGATCACAAGTGGGATTTTTCCGCCGTCTTGCAGTTATGGCAGCTAGAGACGCTCCTCCTACAAAGAGATACATACATGAACTACAGCAGACCGCTGAGCACAACAAGCGTCGGTATGAGCACTCCGACACTGAATGTTCTGAGGCCTCGACACCTGCTTCGTAGATTCAAGAACAAAATTTGGCGTCTCGTCCTTAATAATTGGCAACGCTGTTGGGTTCTCCTGCTGTGGATAGCGGCTATGGCTGCGCTCTTCATCTGGAAGTTTTTCCAGTACCGAGACAGAGCCGTTTTTCAGGTCATGGGGTATTGCTTGACCACGGCCAAAGGTGCAGCCGAGACTCTCAAGTTCAACATGGCTCTAGTATTGTTACCCGTGTGTAGGAACGCCTTGACATGGTTGAGATCTACCCGAGCTCGAGCTTTTGTTCCGTTTGATGATAACATAAACTTCCACAAGGTAAGAAAGAACCACCGTTGTTACTCGTCTTGCTCCGATCCTATCAGAAAAATGTCGGGTAATAATGCCTGTGCCCCCCACTTGTGCAGACTATTGCGTGTGCTATAGCAATCGGGATCATTGTTCACGCTGGCACACATCTGATCTGTGATTTTCCTCGCCTAGTAAATTCGAGCCCGGAAATGTTTACCATGATCGCATCCTCATTTCCTGACAAGAAGAAGCCCACCTACAAAGACCTGATGACAGGTGTGGAGGGAATAACTGGAATTTTAATGGTCGTCTTGATGGCGATAGCATTCACATCGGCATCGAAGCATTTCAGGAGAAATCTGGTGAGGCTTCCAGCACCATTCGATCGGTTGACAGGATTTAACGCTTTCTGGTACACTCACCACCTTCTAGTGATCGTCTATGTCATGCTTCTTGTACATGGGACCTTCTTGTTCTTCGTTCAAAAGTGGTATCAGAAAACTGTAAGCTGCAGCGAACTCAGATCTGTACTTTATCTTAACCAAATGTCTAAAAGCCGTAGCTTTACTGACCCATCAACTTTGATCTCTCAGACATGGATGTACATATCAGGTCCTTTGCTGCTTTATGTAGCAGAACGGAGTCTTCGGGCCTGTAGGTCCGAGCATTACTCTGTCAAAATCCTCAAGGTCACTCATCCACTGTACAAATTACTCTGTTAAAATATGTTTCAACAACACAATCTTAATGACAGCATTGCTCGATATATGCAGGTCTCAGTGCTCCCTGGGGAAGTTCTGAGCATAATCATGTCCAAGCCTCCTGGATTCAAGTACAGGAGCGGTCAGTACATATTCTTGCAATGTCCAACAATCTCTCGATTCGAATGGTGAGTGGGGAACTTTGAGTAAACTGTTAGCAAACATCTCAACTTTCTCATAAGCACAACAAGCTGTGCCTCCAAATCTTTCCAGGCACCCATTTTCTATTACCTCAGCACCAGGGGATAAAAACCTTAGTGTCCACATCCGGATAGTTGGAGACTGGACAGAAGAGTTGCGACGAGTTCTAACCGAGGGTAAAGATATTTCAACGTCCATGATCGGCCGAGGAACTTTCTCTGCCTATACCAATGTCGATCCATCACGGTAATTTTCAAGATAACTTCTCTGTCCTTCCAAGGCTCGGACAATAAGTGTTAATATGACCTGCAACCAAACATCCACAGCCGACCTAAATTACTAGTCGATGGACCGTATGGAGCTCCAGCACAAGACTACAGAAGTTATGATGTCTTGCTCTTGATTGGACTGGGAATCGGAGCAACCCCTTTCATAAGCATCCTGAGAGATCTACTGAACAATGCAAGAGATGTACAAACAGTAAGCCCCACAGTTGACATCAAATAGGTGCATCGGTAACTTCATTTTCAGAAAATTTGGATTGGTATAAGTAACTCT
>NW_010969242.1:133275-180760 GCF_000463585.1 Tarenaya hassleriana | reverse complement strand
ACAGGACACCGAATTCAGCATATCAGATATCAGCTTGAATAGCTACACATCTTCGTATACAAGTACAACCCCGACTTCAGCACAGGGAGGGAAAAATAAAACCGAGAGGGCAATGAATGCACATTTCTACTGGGTCACGAGGGAGCCAGGATCCTTCGAATGGTTTAGGGGAGTAATGGAGGAAATATCAGATATGGACTGCAGAGTAATAAACACAGTTTATTATTTATTTCTGTCACTACCTACCAGACATTTGATATCAGACCTGTAGTATATCTCAGTATTTATTCATCTTCTCCTGGAACAGGGCCAAATTGAGCTGCACAACTACCTGACAAGTGTATATGATGAAGGTGATGCTAGATCAACACTGATAAAGATGGTCCAAGCTTTGAACCATGCCAGACATGGAGTTGATATCCTATCCGGAACTCGGGTAAGAATCCGTTCAAAGGTTATAAATAGACAGATTTTTGGTCAATATTACCTCGTCTTCTGTACATGAAACAAGAACATCTTTTCAAGCAGGTAAGAACTCATTTTGCAAGACCCAACTGGAAAGAAGTCTTCAGCAGCATAGCAAGAAAGCATCCAAATTCAACAATAGGTAAATATCTTCACATAGATGTAAACTAAGGAAGCCACTAGAATATAAGAAAAGCTATCCATTGTCATTCTGGGACAATTTACCTTCTGGAAAGCAAAGAGCTTCAGGCCAAGTTCTTGATGGCAAAACCATCAAGCCATCCGATAACCCATTTCTTCTAAGACTATTAGAAAACCAAATATTGCTCATAATGGCAAGACTACAGTCACAAAGTCACAGATCAATACTGCCAAATCTAGCACTTACTGATAACTTTATCAACCCGAGCTTTAAGAAGGATTCATGAGATCCAGTTGTTGTGCTGTGCAGGAGTGTTTTACTGTGGCATTCCTACAGTTGCGAAGGAATTAAAGGAGCTAGCCCAAGACATGACTCACAAAACAACCACAAGGTTCGAGTTCCACAAGGAGCATTTCTAAATCAAATATACAAGCCAGGGAGGGGCGTATCACGTAACTTGTGAATTAATCATGACTCATGAGAGCAATATTCTTTTTATACTAACTACAATGGCTTAGGCTATAGATACACACGTGTGTATAGTTTGCCAAAGGGCATGAAAAGAACGAGATAAATCATTATACAAATAATACATACACTTATGGCTTTCAGGAGAGACGATAGATCTATTTTGATAACAAAAACATCCAAAAACAAGAAGGTATGTTGATTGAAAGACGAGAACAACAAAATCAATGCGACCCAAATGGGTGATTTCTGAAAAAAAAAACCCCAAAAATCTATGACCAATTCCCTCATCCAAAGAGTGTGCCATTGGGAATTCAAGGCATATGTCCTAATTCATCCACCGAAAATAAAGAACACCTCTTGATTCTTCTTCTTGCCCTAAAAAATTGGACACAACACGATGATAACCAAGAGAAACCAACGTTTCGTGAAAATCAGTGCACTTAGAAGGGGTAAAAAAGTATGCTGCACTAATTTCGAAACGTTTTCCAAGCAAATTCCCAGTGTTTGATTCCGAATGGAGGAGTTTCCAATCATAGAGTTTTACATAAACATAGCTACTCTTATAATCAATCTCAACGATGTTATACGTAGAAATGGAATCCCAGGTTCCGCAACCCCAAAATTTCAAACAGGAAGAAAAAAGTTCGAGAGAAGAACCAAGTTTACCTCGAAGATCTGGCGGCTAGAGCGCGAGATCCATCGTACGACATCAAATTTCTGGTGCCTCGTGTGTTTCTGGATCAGATTAACTGCAGATTCGGGTAGTGGAGATGAAGAAGAAGATAAAGAGGAAAGATCGCATCTCCGGCTATCATGCTGCAGAACTTCTGCAAATCCTCCATTCGCGGGTGATGTTGACCGGGACTCAGAGAAGATTTAGGATTCCATAGTTGTACGGCACTTTCCATGTTCAGTACTCCTTTCAGTCGGGGTTTTAACCCTAATAACCCACTTGGTTCGCAGCAATTTCAGAGTACACCACCGAAAAAAAAAAAAAAAATTTGCGATCTTATTACCACTAATATATAACTAATATACAACTAAAATAAGAGTAGTTTATTAGTCGTAATAAATTGTATATTAGTTATATATTAGTCGTAATAAGGTCGCAAATTTTTTTTTTTTTTTCGGTGGTGTACACTGAAATTGCTGCGACCCAAGTGGGTTATTTGAGTAATATTCCCCTTTCAGTCATCGATAAAAAAGTTGGCCATTTTACTCAAATGACCCCAAGATATTTGTCTGTTCGAAAATAACTTTGTTATTAAGACTTCATAATTAATTCTAAATACAGTTACAATTGATTCTAAATAAGGTGACAAAAAATTCATCTGTCGAATTTTAAAAAAAGCTACATTTTTTTTATACTTTCATCTCTATACGATCATAACTGTATATCAGTTATATGTTAGTTGTAATAAAGTCGAAAAAATGAAAAAAAAGGATATTTCGAATTTTTTCAACTGGAAAGTGGCGTAAAAATTGAATTTTTTTTTTTTTTTGGTGTACCTGTAAAACTGCTGCGACATGCGACCCAAGTGGATCATTTGAATAAAATGACTGAAAAAGTTGGCAAAAGAGAAGATTCGTTGACGGATCAAAAGCACCGGAAATTTTCGAATTCCTTTATTATATTTTCATCCACAAAAATTAGTATCTCCAATTTTGTCCCAACCTGTTATATATATATACACACAAATAAAATCGTATATAATATATGAATTTATAAAAAAATTATAAACAAATACACAATATTTAAAAATTTTAAAATTAATGCATAAACTTTTTCTAATTTCTATATTATATTCGAAAGTTTTTAAAAACAATAAAATAAATCATAAACTTTTAAATTATTCAAAAAACGCCATAAAATTATATCCTAAACTTTTAGATTACTTTCAAATTACTACTATGATATAGTGTTTTTTTTAAAATTGATATATAAATTGAGAATAGCGTGCATTTGTTTTTTGAAAATTTTAAAATTTATATATTTATTAGACATTTTCTACAAGTTCGTATATTGACATGCAATTATATATATATATATATATATATATATATATATATGAATGTTACATGATTTTCAAATGTATCTTTGAAAGTTCCGTAGTTTAGTTAAAAAAAATGAGGTGTAAAAGGTTAAAACAATTGAGATGTGAGATGGATACGCAAAATTTTAAAAAACAAAACTCTATATTTTAACTGCATTAGGTTTTTTTATTAACATTTTCCTACACGAATTTAGCCAAATATGATTTTTTATATATGTATTTTTAATTTGACAAAAACTACATTTTAATTCAAAATTTTTCAAATATCTACACGACTTATTAAAATTAACATTAATTACATGCATAATCATTATTTTCGTTAAAATTTTTCGAATTCCGTTAACTAGCTGATATGTATGGTAGTTATAGTAATTAACTAACTAATGTATTAGTTAACAGAATTCAAAAACTTTTAACGAAATAGATGATTATGTATGTAATTAGTACTAATTTTAACAATTTGTACATACATCTAGAAAATTTTGAATTAAAATATAGTTTTTTATCAAATTAAAAATACATGTATGAAAAGGTTATATTGATTAAATTCGTGTAGAAAAATATCATTTTTCCTTTTATAAAATACTAAAGATCAATCATCAAATTTTTAAAAATAACTAAAAGTAAAATAAACAAAGAGAAAAAAAATACAATTTTGCTATTTGAAACATTTAACCAAGATGGACATCGTGATAATTTTCATCTTTCTTCTTTACCAATGTTTTCTTATTCTTGCTCATCCACCAATATGAAATCTACCTTTCCTTTGCTATCTTCCATTCCCCAAATGGGTCATTTATTAACCTTAACAAGATATCTTGTTAACTTAAGAACATTCTTCCAAAATATATTTAGAAAAAAAATTATGCCATTTTTTTCCTCCCTATTTGGATTCATTTCATTCTTACTAGATAGTTTTATTTTTAAATTATTCTTTTGTTTATGGAACCAAACAAGCATAATGAAAAATGTTGCCAACCGTAGGCCTATCTATGCAAGTGGTTGGTGTTGGTGTAGATACTCTAAGATAATCTATTTTATAATGATTACATTGGATAAATCTATTGTCTGTTTATCATATGATTTGTATTCGTTACATAACAAAATCGTTTGAAAAGATTATAAATTTTCTATTCATATGAGACGTGATAGAGGTCCATAATAATCATCATATACATTAAATACAAATTATGATCATAAGTATTTGTTTGGAACATAACAAAGTACCGAATAACTCGTATATTAGATTGTCATATGGACTGAATTAAGATGAATGTCATATAATGATTCGTTTAGGATCCTTATATCTGGAATATCTCCAGTATCCGAGAGTAATGATCGTCTTTAATTGAATGATCATAAAACTTATAATCAAAACACATTATTAGTCACGTGGAGAATAATAGATGATTAGTATGAGATTTATTATTCTCGGTTGAGAGATATCCCTGCATTCCTGGAACAAATTAAACTAAAGAAATATATGATTGTCATCTATTAGTATAAATCAACTCAACGAACGAGAAAGCAAATTAACGTACGGAATTGAAAACAATATATACTTGCAAACAAACGCACACGAAATCAAACGGACACTAAACCAAAAAAAAAAATCAATGTGTGATGTCATGGATTGGGGATCACTTCAACGTCGAAGGTTAGTTGTCGGACGACATTGCCATCGTGCGGAGTTTGGTGTGTCTGCATCCTACGAGTCTCTGTTGTCGATTCACCTTTGTTCCTCGTATCTTCGACCCAGAGATCAATTGCTGAATGCACTAATTCGTCGAATATCCCTTTCTTGAATTTGCTACCCATCTTTGTTTATGAACACACACCACACAAAACGGTAAATTATTATTATTATTATTATTATTATTATTATTATTATTATTATTATTATTATTATTATTATTATTATTATTATTATTATTATTATTATTATTATTATCATCATCATCATCATCATCATCATAGACAAGGACCATTTATATATATATGACGTCCGAGACAAGGTTTATGCAAGTCAATCCACACCACAAATGAAAGTTAAAATTTCTGAGAAAAAAAATTGTGTACTTTTTCAAATAATGTTTTTATGGATAAATTAATTGAAATTGGTTTTTAGAAACAATATAAAAAAAATATGATTTTGTATATAAATATCCATATACATCACGATTTTATATAAATGTGTGAGATGCAAATTCCAATTTTGTATCGTGATTGTGATATCTAATTAAGTTATCGAGTTTACAATAAATGTGTCCAATCGAAATTCTATGTCAAACGCGCGTTTCATTGGACGCATTTTCTTAATTTTGATGACTTAATTGGCATTATATCAAAAATACCCTTAATTTGCTATTTCTACTTCAAGACCTACCCTGGTCACATGTGACCAATGTGACCGAAATATAGTATGATCACATTTTGATTTTTATCGATTATAACGTTAAATTTATGGTGATCACACTAATTCATTATATTCATACCTTGTATATCTTACTAATCATTTGATTAAAACATCATAAATTTAACGTTATGAACAATGGGATCAATATGTGACCACACTATATTTCGGTCACATTGGTCACATGGTCACAAGGGTAGGGCTTGAAGTAGATATAGCAAATTAAGGGTATTTTTGATAATGCCCCGACTTAATTGGATACACCGATACACCAATATTGAATTGTGATTTATTTGAATATTAAAATAAAAAACCATAATTTTTTTAGATATTCACGTTTAAACTAGTAACTGGATTAAATATATATATGTATTTTAAATTTCGGAATTTCTCCCACAAATTAATGCAAGGATTATAACATCGAAAAAAACGGAATTATCAAGGTGGTGGATGAAAATAAAATTATGAAATAAAAGTAATTCCATATCATTTTGGCCCATTTCCATTTCAATGCCAAAACACTACTTACCTGTGTAACAAGAGCATACAGTGGCAATGTACTGTAACTGCAGAGCACTTGGACCAACACTCTGCAAATGCATGAACTAAATAAATGAAATAAACAAAATAAAAAAAAAATTTATTTTGGAGGTTTTGAAAATATCACATACCCCATGACAAGTCTTGGGATGAGGAAGCCTAGCCTCTCCATAATGCAAGACTTTATTCCATAAGTGAACTGATGAGCAAATTGTATCAAACATTAGCAAGTATATGTATACAGAGAGAGAGAGAGATATGGATTGAAACTGTGTATAACATATGGTTACGAATGTGACCGAGAATGGATGGGAAGTACCAATATCCAGAAGAAGAAAGCGATCTCGAACGAGTTTTGGAAGAGAATGAAATGGATGAGGGAGAGGACGATGCTCGGCCGATGGAACCAGAAGAGCTCGTCCGACGGTTTGATGGTTCTTTCGGATTCTTGCTCACGGTTTCTCTTCTCCGAAACGTCCAACGCCAGACTGCTTATGATGTTTTCCAACTTAGCTCCCACCATCACCAAGAGCTGCACAAAAAAGGGGTCCGGTTCAGAATCGAGAATCGCAGTCTTCAAGCTGAGGTTAAGGGCCGAAAAGACTCACGATTAGCGGTAAGAACGACAGCCAGAAATACGTATTCCATCCTGCATTCTGCATCTTGTCAGGTACCGGGTGAAAACTCTCTTGTTGAGAATTATGAAGAGTTTCAATTCGTGAAGACTTCAGATATTAACGTGTTTTATTAGAGATCCGTATATAGTGATAAAATATCAGAGATCCGTATATATCTATGTTTCTTATTCGGTTTGAGTTTATCTATCCCTTACCATACTGTGAATTAGAAATTCTAATGAGAGGAAGCTACATTGTATAATTAAACTAATTACCGAAACTCTTCATAATTCTCAATATCTCTCGTGATAAAAAAGAGAAGTTTGCAGATCGGAGAAGTGAAACTCACCTCCGACATCCAGCAGCAAAAACACAACGACGAATAGCCAAAGATACCAACTGTATATATGGCAAAACCGTAAAACCATGTGTTAGGACAAGTGTTGTGAATGCTCAGGACAACAGCATAGTTACATTGATGTTCTTTTATGTATTATTACCTTATGCCCACAACCTTTTTGAAGTCTATCTCAAGAGTCCTTAGCATGTACTTGTGAAAATCGAATTTTCGGTTCGAGGGGCAGTGAGTCTGTTCAGAGAACGTATTAATCCATACGCCTAAGGATCTCGGCGGCGAACCATATATAGATAGATGTTTGATGTGGGGATTTCAATACCATGATGAATCCATTCCTTAGAGCTATGTAGTCCGACTTTGTGACCGACCCGTAAAACTGCTTGAAGAATGATCTCTGTACGTATTTGAACAAACGCAAACGGCTTTCGTCAAAGAGAGATTCGATTCTCATTCATTAGGTAATGAGATTCAAACATTAAAGGGCTCAATCCAATTTCAATGAGTCGCCTTATATTGCGTGAAGATAGAGATAGAACTCACTAGCCAACTGACAACAACGGCTCGTCTCCAGAATCCACCGGCATGCGTCTCAAAGAACTGGTGATGATGCGCATGAGTGCGCTTCCGTGAGCCTGCAACTGCCATTTCCTCAATATTCTTGGTACAGATCATATCAAACCGTTCTCGGAAACAAGAAACGTAAAACTCTCACCCGTTTCAGAAGGGTTTTTCTTGATCCAGTCCTCCCATTGTTTCCACTGCTGAATCTGAAATTTTTAAGCCAAAGGACGGGTTAAAAGACTTGATCTCTCAAGCGTTGTAAGTAATCATTACGTTCAAGGGCAGAAATAACGATCATTACCCTCGCGCCTCCAAGAACCATTGTCGTGGCACAGAAAATCACGTGAAAAACCGCTAATACGAAGATGAAGATGTGCAGTTGGTGCAATGCTTCGATCGTTACTAATGGAACCTTCCCCTGCAAAAAAAAACGACAAACCTCGATCTATCAAACCAAAAGTACTTCAGAGTTGCGAGTAAAGTTGAGAAGGGGAAAAGGGCACATTGCCTTTGGAGCACAATGGTCCGGCGAAGCTGTTGAAAGGAGACGTCGGCCATTGAAGAAGATAACCGAATGAGAAGATCCAGCGTGATGGTTGTTCTCGGAAGGCTTCTTGCAGGGGAACATGTTGTCTACAACGGCCGGTGGGACACATATATGGCTTATCGCATTCTGAGAAACCGTCAGCAGGAGGGAAATAAAACCGAGCAGCATCAGTTCTGTACGTAAGGACAGGTTGTAAATCTTTCAGGTTTAGGACGTTCATACATATACGTATACATCACACGCAAACAGCCGTGTCGTATAATAAGACGTTTCATATTCGAATATATACGCGTACGGACCTTCTTTCAGTTTCTGCAGAGCCTCGAACAACGCATCTTGCCGCCTGTGCTTCAGACACTGAGCTTCAACGAGAATCGTTACAGGATAGGACAAAAGGGTACAAGGCAAAACAATTATACGCATAAAAAGAGCATTTCGGTTTCTGACAAATCTCTGTCTACCTTTCCAAGGCGGTGAAGGCCGCGTTCAGCGAGAAGGGACAATGTAACAATGACGAAACAGATGAAGGCGACGACCCATGTGGGAGTATATTCAAGAGAGCTGCTTTCTGCCATTTTTATTCATCAATGGAGGAAATGCGATGTTTTCCAGCTGGTAAAAACAAGAGGATATATACAGATGAAAACAAACAAAAACAGTCATAGAATAAGAATAAGAGGCAATTGGAAGAGATCAGAGGAAAAGAATAGAGAGGACAAAACACAGGGGAGAAGAGAGCAGACACTGCAAGTAATCCCAAGGAGTTGTTGCTTGGGATGCAAGAAAAGGACATAACAGCTTCCTTCTCTTTCCCCCGTCACTCCACAACTCATAGATGCTTTGCAAGGAGGGGAGGCATCTGATTCCCAATGATTTCCCCCCACATATTTTTTTTGCGGGTAAAATCCCTCCCGAAATGTTTACCATGATCGCATCCTCATTTCCTGACAAGAAGAAGCCCACCTACAAAGACCTGATGACAGGTGTGGAGGGAATAACTGGAATTTTAATGGTCGTCTTGATGGCGATAGCATTCACATCGGCATCGAAGCATTTCAGGAGAAATCTGGTGAGGCTTCCAGCACCATTCGATCGGTTGACAGGATTTAACGCTTTCTGGTACACTCACCACCTTCTAGTGATCGTCTATGTCATGCTTCTTGTACATGGGACCTTCTTGTTCTTCGTTCAAAAGTGGTATCAGAAAACTGTAAGCTGCAGCGAACTCAGATCTGTACTATAGTAATCCGTATTCAGACAACCTAAGCATATACAGCTGGACTTGTTCCACTGGATTCACATCTGATATCTGAAATATTTGATACTACCGGTAAAAAAAAACTGTTCAGGAATGGAAGAAGCTAGCTCAGCATACAAAAGGAGATGGCTGAAAAATGGATATGAGAAAAAAAAATCAATGCTTTTTAATGAATACGTGGTTCATTATTATACAGATACAGATACAAATATATATGTATACATCAAAAGAACAAAAAAAAAAAAGATCAAACAAAAACAGAAAAGAAAAAGAAGACCAAGTTTTGTTTGATAATTTTAGCTTTCAGACCAGATTTATCCAACCAAACCAAAATCCAGTTGTAATTTGGTAGCTCCATCTTCTGTTTATCTCTTCATTCTTCTCACACCATCCTCAAGCCATTGAAGCTGTGAACAGAGTAACAATAGAGGAAACAATGTAAAGTTTCTTAAGGTCTCCAAGGCGCTGGAGGCGGCGGGGGAGTTGGGAACATAGGAGGAACAGCGGAGAAGATCGTGTTTTTGTCGATGGAACCAGAATCTTTGTCACCCGATAACGCCACGAGGGCTGCGACCAGACCAGCGTTGCCGGCGAGAGTCGGCTCGGTGTAGTTGTAATTAGTACGGATGTCATGGAACCCGTCCCGCTTGTCAGGACCAGCGACCATGGCTCCGACTATCGTGTTTGGGTTTGGATTTTTGCTGTCCCTCCATTTCCATCCTCCTTTGCAGTTGTATCTCACTTTGTTCTTAGGAATTGAAGCCCCTCTGTGGTGCACGTGTTTCGGGTATCGGTCGCCAAAACCCACAACGTAACTCATTTTTCGAGGATTTTTTCCAAGGATGTAATCAATCTGCCAAAAAAAGGCAGAAATGGCCATCACTCGCTGTTGTGCTAGAAGAATCCAGCCTGGTGTTGTAAAGGGGGGACGGAAGGCGTACCTGAGTTTTTGCAAACTCGCGTAGGACATCGGTCGAATAGAAATTAGGTCCACAGTACCATCCAGGAGTATCAGCAGCGTCGAGATAATCACTGTACAGTGTTGCTAAGAAAGCCGCATTTACAGCATACTGGAGAGGCTGTGGATCTCCATGGTTCAACTCGATCAAACCTCCTGCAGAGATCACGATAATGGCAAAGAAACCACAAGGTCAATTCTCACAGTCTGGACCCTTGAAGTGATGCTAACCTCTTTCTCCTAGGGGTCTCTAATCTGATACTTTACTTGTTACTACGTTTGCGGTCTCAATGGCTTTTTTGGTAATGGTGGCTATTTAGCTTGCATTTTGTAAAAGTTGGGCCAGTTTTGTAGATTTTAAAAGAATGAAATACGAATCTTTGACAAAAAAAAGAAAAGAACAGATCACAAAAGGAATTCAATAAGACACAAAAATCAAGCAAACAGCAGATAACTTACCCCGCGTTCGGTTAAATTTGTTGAAATACGGCAGGTATGAGCACATAACTATGCTTGTTTGATTGTGAAAGGTCCTCAGGATTTCTTCATACGGATATCCAGGGCTTAGGAACAATCTCAGCCGGCTCAACAACAGCTAAAAACAGAAAGATCAAACATTATGTTTGTGGAACCCCATAATACTGGCAGAAAGATCAAACATTATATTTGCGAAACCCCATAATACTGGCTACGCTCGCAAAGCCAGCTTAGGGTATGCCATAAGCAAAAAACCAGTATGAAATAAGTAGATTTTAATCTCAGACCATGCTTTGGTTATGCCCAGAGAAGACAAAAGGTTCCCAGAAACCAATTTTCCCATCCATTGCATGCACTTGTTAAACATTCAAGAACAAGGGCGTAATAAGATGTCTCAGAGACTGACCTGAGCACCAGCAAGTTTGTTGTCCCAGCTAAATACGCCGTAATATGAGCCACCCCAGAAGGCACCAGCATGTTTGGCCATAGTGGGTTTAGTGATTAGCTCAAGGTAGGTATTGTTTCCAGTAGCATAATACAACCAAGCCCCTCCCCAGATGAACTCATCCCAGTACATGGATGAATTATAGAACTTGCTAACTTCAGCATTACCAGCACTGTATCGGCCCCTCCGGCCCCTTGCAAATTGATAGAGCGTCTTAGCACCATGGACGAGCTTCTGGGAATATGCTTTGTTGTCCTTGAAGACAATGGATGCTGAAGCCAAAGCAGCAGCCATCTCTGCAGCAAGATCCGAGCAGCCACCATTACATGTAGACACGGGCCTTTCATAATCGATATCCTCAGGCCTCATCCAGCAGTAATGGTCATTAGGAGTTGTACTTCCTTCAGAAGTATCCCCAGATCCAACCTGTGCAAAGGTTGACAGCTTCAGATGATTAATTGAACAATCTGAGTGAAGGTGTGTATCTCAATCAACTTTGCAAGCAAAATCGACCTAAGATCTCTGTATAACATCTACAAATCGAAAGGACTACTACAATATATCACCTGTGTCACCAAACTATCGATTGAATCAGCAGTACTATTGAAGTTCTTGAGAAAATAGTCCGTTCCCCATTTGATGATCTCTTTAACATGGTTAAGCTCACCAACGGCTTCGTATTTGGCACTGTATTCGATGACACTCCAGCTCAACATGGTCATGGCAAAAGACATGGGGAAATTGAACTTGATGGTATCTCCTGCATCATAATATCCCCCAACCAGATCTTTGTAGAAGCTCCCTGAAGTTCCCTTTCCATCTTGCAGGCCAGAATTACCCCTCCATGACACGTTATTGTGCTTCGGTAGTTTCCCAGCTGCAGAAGGAAAGAATAGAGAAGGAAATCAGACTTGAGAATTCTTTCTATTTCCATAATTTTCATCAGCAAAATACCAAATTTCTCAACTAATCTGAATTATGGTTCGAAGCTTCAGGCTCGTAAAAACCTCATAAACAAAAAATCAAAGTTCACCACGGATGGATCAGATATGCAACCGCAAGTCTGCAACAAAGAATTCGGCCTCCATGATCAACATTTAACCATTTCATTACATGGTAAGCGAGCCCCAGATCCAGTAATTTCAGTAAACAAAATAAGACGAGATTAGATCAGATCTTGCAAAACTCATGTGCCAAAATAGTAACCAAGATACTGATCAGTAAAGAAAATTCTCGATTCCAGGGGTTTTCGAATACTCACATTTCTGAGCATTGAAGAACATGAGAGCCTTGTGGAGAGCGACAGTGTAATTATCCGGCGGCGGGTGCTTGTGGTGGTGACGCGGCACAGTTTTCACGATCAAGGTGATAAATCCGGCGAGAAATCCGGCGGCTAGAATCGTTCCGACAGTCCAGACGAAGATCTTGCGGCTGACGATGATACAACCGAGATCAACATACTTCTTCTTCTTCTGCTCCGTCGGGCCAAGCAACCAGCTCTGCTGCGTTTCATCAAGAGGTCGAGACAGCGCTGCACGGTCGAGATCCTGAAGATTCCGACTACGATCGTCGTCGGTGGCGGAGTCGGCCGCATTGATCTCCAGCGGACCGCCCCATGGATCCCGTCCGTACATGCTCAAAGTCTCCGAGAGATCGAGAATCCAATCACCGTTTCCCGAGCAGATCTGCCAATGATAGTGTCGGAGAGAGTGAGAAGCGAAGGAGGTGAAAGCGAAGAAGAAGAAGAAGAACAGCTGTGTTGTGGCTGTAGGAGGGAAAAAAAAAGATGAGCTCTTTGAGTCAATAACGTACCATGTGGGGGGCGACTGGGTTATTATTATTATTATTATTATTATTATTATTATTTGGTCGTTTTTTAAATGTTACGCTACAGATGCGGAAATTATTTACATGTTTTTAATTAATTGAGTGGGAAGGGTTGGATACAAGTGAACGTCTAGACCAAAGTCACCAAACAAATTTAAACCGAAATCTATACCGACATAATTTAAATTAAATTCAATCAATTATTAATAGGACTCGACTACAATATTAAAATTTTAAACATCGAGATAAAAAAATAGTAATTATTTAATAAAATAGTTTTTTTATAATGTTTTAATTTCGACTAACTTGTAAGAAAACCGAAGAATTTGCACACAAACCGGAAACCGAATAAGGCCAACCAGTGGATTGAATAATCATATTTAATTAATATCAAATATAAAAAAAAAGGAGTTGTTGGTTCTGTCTGTTGGATGATAAAGACGTATTCACAAACTCAGACGCGGACATTGTCGGTGGACGCATATTTTAATATTTTTCACTTCGGTCACTTGTCTCTTTCGAAATTATTTTTTTATAAAATTATTTAAACATACAGATTCGTAAGTCCTTTTAATTTACATTTTTTTATTGGCATATAATATATAATTAGCTCTTAACGAAAGATTACTTAAAATTTGTCCAAATTTTAAAACTATTTGGAAATCTATCTCGAATTTAATATCTTAATCCCATCTGTTTGAAAAGAAATGTTTAAAAAAAATCTGAATTGATTTAAAAGTCTGAATTATAGAAATTAACTTTAACACCCATATTTACGGTAATTAAAATTGAAAAGTTTCCTAGTCATGTAAATTGTAATGATTAAAAAGAATGGTTACCAAAGAAATGGCAATTTGAGTGGCAAATCCGAATAAATGTGGTTAACTTTTTCAGCCATTTTCATGTTTTTTTTTAAATTCATAGTTTCTATCGATTTGCTTAATAAAGATTCACGGTTACATAATATTTGTGAGGAATCATGAAAAGAAGTTTTACCTTAAATTTTTCATCAATTGTGTAATAGCGATAAAAATAATAATTCAGATAATTGGGAATACTTAATCATTTTGTGTAGTTAATATAATGCTTAATTAATTGGCATTTTAGGTAGTTTAGATCAGGATCCAATCCAATCCAACCAAGGTTGCTTTGTATTGGGGTTTTATAGACCTTTCACCCACCGTTTTGGTGATTGTTGTTATTATTATTATTATTATTATTATTATTATTATTATTATTATTATTATAGGCGGTCCATGTAAAGTAAGATGTCCAAAACATTGGTACCAACTTTGGTCTATGCGTGCTAATGCTTAACCCACACCCTCTCCTTCCTAATGGTATCAACCCTCAATTTTTCAATTTTGGAAAATTTTTTATTTTTTTTTAAAATACAATATTATTTAAATTATCTAAAATAATATCTAAATTATTCGATGAATGTCATATTAAACCAACCGAATTAACTTAAATTACGAAATATCAACATGACGTGTAAATGCCGAGTTGAAAACAAAATCACATGGTGAAACCTATATATTATGGATACTGTGGGTGTGGATGAGTTGAATGTACATAAATGGATTGATAAATTATATGTATTTATATTGATAACGTTTGGTTTTATCCATTAATGTAATTAAATGCAAATTATATAATAAGTGACCATTAATATTAGTAGTATCTTTTCTAGTTATTTTATTGAAATGAGAAGTCTCGTCTTTTCAGAATAATAAGTTTAAATAAAAAATCAAATAAGTTAAACTCCTTCCGTTTAAATTTATAACACGTTTTAGAGTTATTTTTTGTTTCAAAACAAACGATATTTTTCTATTTCCAATGTATTTTTTAATTTTTTTCAAATTTGTCCATTATTAATAGCAGTCAAATATTCTACATGTATAATAGTTCTACATTTTTTTATTTTTAGACTCTAATAATTGTTCAACAATTAAATACATTTACTTTTTTTAATCTTATTTAAATCTGCATGGATTATATTAAAAATACTAAACTTCAAATAATTTTATAGTTTATCAAACTCATCACTCTTCAAAATCCAAACAAGATATTAAGATGAAAGCGGAGAAAGAGAGGTAATTTTGTGAAGCAAATTCCAACAAACCAAAAAAGGTATTTCTAACATCAAGTATGAATTTGATTTCAACAAGTTGTATTATAATGATGGAGAGCTCCATCATAATAAGAAGATTCAACAAGCAATAGTGGATATGTTGAAAATTATGTTTCCAAAATATTTTTAGATCAATTTGGGAGACGACCAAAAAATATAAAATCAAATACTAAGTTGTTAAGAAAATTTTCGAAACATAATTTTCAATATATCCACAATCACTTGTGAAATTATTATGGTAGAGCTCTCCATTATGATAATACAACTTGTTCAAAGGCGGCTAATTGGAGGGAAGAACATCAGTATGATGATTTTTAACCGAAAAAAAAAGAATTACAAAGTTTAAAAAAAAATGAGTTTCAGGTGAGTTGAATATTTATTTAAACTAACTTCATTATCTTACTAAATATTTATAAGTTTTCATTCTTTCAGAATGGTGTTTGATAAGGACGGTTATTTCCGACTTACTCGGAGATGTAGAATTAGTTACAATAAGTATTATTGTCTCGTTTTGTTTATAAAAAAATTTATTTTATATCCCGAATGAATATGAATTTAGTATGTAAATGGAGCACGTGAATCGATATTCTGGAGCACGGGATACCATTCGGTGAAGAGACAAAGTTGGAGATGATTCGGATCATTGAAGGAAAAGAACTAACGATTTCGATCTACGAAATAGGTAGACATGATAGAATTCTAGCGGATGTCCATTTCGATAGAAATTTTGTACATGTATCTATCATTATTATATGTTAGCTAAAATCGCTTCTCTCTAATAATAAAATTTGATGGTTTAATTGTAATAACCCGAATCCAATTTGGAATATTTAATTAAATTCGGAGAAGAACGATTATATAAACGGGTACTAGACCTTAAGAAATGGACCACAAAGTGTTGGAAAAAGACCCAAAAACCGCCCCGAGCGAACGAGACGAGAAAACGACAAGAGGAAGGAAGAATATGTCTAGACCGATCGGTCTAGCACGTAGACCGACCGATCTTGACCATAGCGAGACCGATCGAGCAAAAAAAAAAACCTCTGGACCGACCGGTCCAGGCGAAGGAAAATATCAGGCGACCTTGCATTATTGGACGCGACATACATGCGTCAAAAGGAGCCTAATTAGCCGCCTAACCCCACCCTAAGCGTAGTGGGGAGACACCAGCTCGTAATCCTACTCCCCTGTCTGCACTAGAGCTCCCCCATCTTCCCTAAAAACCCTGCAAAAGAGAGGAGGTTAGCCATTGTTGCTGGAAAGTTTCAGAGAAGAAAAAAACAAGGAAAAGAGAATAGAAGAAGGAGGAGGAGAGGAAGGAACGGGGAAAGGAGTTCGGGGGAGCAACAGGGACAGCCCTAGAATGTCTGAGAGGATCGCCGACGTCGGAGTCGCCGGAAAACTCCATCAACTCCGGCCAAAACCAGAAACAGTTCTGGTTTGAGGTGAGTGGCTAGAGTTGTCTCTGTGAAGCTCATTTTCATCGTTGTTATGGTGTTAATTCGATGAAACCTGGACATAATTAGAAAGTGGAAGTTGCAATGAACACATAGAAACAAACGGCACTCAATTTGGACAAGAAACGAGTAAGTTACGAGCCAACGAAGTCGGACCAGAATCTGGGACGAAAATCGCGAAATTGCGATTTGTCTCCAGGCTCTGGACTGATCGGTCCAGGCTCTGGACCGACCGGTCTAGACCCTGAAAATGCCGAAGCGGACTAAAATTATCTGGACCGACCGGTCCAAACCCCGGAAATGCCTGGACCAACCGGTCCAAACCCAAAACACGCCGAAAATGCTCGAAATGACCTAGACCGACTGGTCCAAACTAGAAAGTGATGAAATTGAGCCAAAAAGACCTTGAGATGAAATATAAACCTAGGAATCGATTAACTATGTGAAAACGAGCCGAAACATGACAAAATGTAAAAGAGAAGAACTGGAATAAATTAATAAATTGAATGCGTGGTGAGATGTGACGGGCGTGAGAGGCGCTCCTAGTCATGCGATGTGACTAGGGTTTACGGCTAACCCTATGGTGCGAAGCCATACGGGACGTGATTGTTGCGCGAAGCAATGGCCAACGTCATGAGATGTGACGGGTATGAGAGGCGCTCCTAGTCATGCGACGTGACTAGGGTTTACAGCTGAATCTATGGTGCGAAGCCGTACATACTTGATGGTCGTGAGACGCGAAGGCCAACGTCATAAGATGTAACAGGCGTGAGAGGCACTCCTGGTCATGAGAAGTGACCAGGGTTTAGGCTAGCCCGGTGGTGTGAAGCCATACGGGAATTGATACGATGATGTGTTTATATGATATAAATTTATGTTTAATATTGAATAGTTATATTTTGTGTTTTATCGTTTTAATATCGTTCTCGCTGGGAACGAGTTTACCGGATCCAACCCGGATCATTCACTAAGCAGTTGTGCTTAGCCCTCGTGGTTTCATATTTTTCAGATCACGAGGAGTACGAGTAGCACGTTTGAGGTGATGAAGACTTCGAAGAGACAACATCGTGTACGGGGTTTTCCTTATTTGTAAGATTTGAACTATGGGAGACGATCTCTATGTTTGTATGGTTGTACTTTTTCAATTCGAACATGAGTGTTTAAGACTTGAATGCTGTTTAATTCCGCTGCATGTTTGATATTAAAAAGTTTTAAAATTCCCGTGACGGGAATCGGGATACGGGTGTCACATTAATGATGGAAAAAACAATGGTAAAAAAAAGATCTAGATATCATCCTAATATTATTAATATACCGTAACTACACGATTATTAATTCAGTTGATCCTCTTCTTTTTACATTCACATAGAAAGATATAAAAATATAATTAACCAAACGAAAATTGAAGCAACAAGACAAGAACTTAAATCACAAACCTTAGTTTTATTCTGAAACAATGCAAATGTAATATCTATCTCTCGAGAATTTCATGGTCTAAGATTTTGATACTTTCACATTTCTATAATTTTAACTTTTTTATACTCCATTTTCTTTTATATATTTCATATATCTAAAATACGAAAGTAGAATGTTAGCAAACAAAAATAAGAAAAAATCTATTTCAAGAGTTATAATGAGATCAAATATCGATTTTGGGTTGATTGTTAAAACTCCAAAATTAATTACTTCATAGATGAAATAGTAATACAAGAAGAATATTGGTGCGTACTAAGTAGTGTGTAGTTTGATCAAGTTTTTATATTTAAATCACTTAAACACATAAAACCGCAATTGCACGATTATATTAATGGTATTTAAGATTCATCTCATGGGAATAGAAATGTTATTTTTAACAATATTTCTAAATATCTAGCGAATTAAATCAAGATTATATTTTTTGAATTTTCAATTATCAAAGAGAAATTTTAAGTCAATTAGTTTTTTTTATTTTATCATATTGTTAGAAACTTTATTAATCAATATATCATTTGACATATATTTCATGCCAGACGGCGATGACATAAATGTTTTCATTAATGAAGAAAAATATCATTGGAGACTACCATGTATCTCCATTGAAGTTAAAACAAAATGAAATATATGACAACTAATTGGAGAGAAAAACATCAATATGATGATTTTAAATGAAAAAGAGAATTACAAAATTCTTAAAAAAACGGGTTTCAGATGAGTTGAATATTTATTTAGACTAACTTCATTATCTTACTAAATATTATGAGTTTTGATTCTTTCAGAATGGTGGCTGATGAAGGTGATTATTTCTTGCTTACTCGGAGATGCAAAATTAGGTATGTAAATACAATTGTCTCATTTAATTTGTCTATAAAACAAATTGTTTAATGCTCCAAAAACAAAATGTGAATTGAGTATGTAAATAGAGCAGGGGAATCAATGCTCCGGAGCACGGGATGTCATTCGATGAAAAGGCAAAGCTGGAGATGATTCAGATCGTTGAAAGGAAGAAGTTAACAGTTTAGTCTACGGAATAGATAGATATGATAGAATTCTAGCAGATATCCATTTCGATAGAAATTTTGTACATGTATCTAATATTATTATACGTTAGCTAAAATTGTTTCTCTCTAATAATAAAATTTGATGGTTTAATGATGGAAAAAACAATGGTAAAAAAAGATCTAGATATCATTCTAATATTATTAATATACCGTAAGTGCACGATTATTAATTCAGTTGATCCTCTTCTTTTTACATTCACATAGAAAGATATAAAAATATAATTAACCAAACAAAAATTGAAGCAACAAGACAAGAATTTAAATCACAAAACTTAGTTTTATTCTGAAACAATGCAAATGTAATATCTGTCTCTCGAGAATTTGATGATCTCAGATTTTGATACTTTCACATTTCTATAATTTTAATTTTTTGTATACTCCATTTTCTTTTATATATTTCATATATCTAAAATACGAAAGTAGAATGTTAGCAAACAAAAATAAGAAAAATTCTATTTCAAGAGTTATAATGAGATCAAATATCGATTTTGGGTTAATTGTTCAAACTTCAAAATTAATTACTTCATAGATGAAATAGTAATACAAGAAGAATATTGATGCGTACTAAGTAGTGTGTAGTTTGATCAAGTTTTTATATTTAAATCACTTAAACACATAAAACCGCAATTGCATGGTTACATTAATGGTATTTAAGATTTATCTCATGAGAATAGAAATGTTATTTTTAACAATATTTCTAAATATCTAGCGAATTAAATCAAAATTATATTTTTTGAATTTTCAATTATCAAAGAGAAATTTTAAGTCAATTAGTTTTTTATTTTATTTTATCGTATTGTTAACTTTGTTAATCAATATATCATGTTGACGAATATTTCATGCCAGACGGCGATGATATAAATGTTTTCATTAATGAAGAAAAATATCATTGGACACTACCATGTATCTCCATTGAAGTTAAAACAAAATGAAATACATGACAACTAATTGGAGGGAAAAACATCAATATGATGATTTTAAATGAAAAAGAAAATTATAAAATTCTTAAAAAAACGGGTTTCGGATGAGTTGAATATTTAGTTAGACTAACTTCATTATCTTACTAAATATTATGAGTTTTGATTCTTTCAGGATGATGGCTGATAAAGGTGATTATTTCTTGCTTATTCGGAGATGCAAAATTAGGTATGTAAATACAATTGTCTCATTTAATTTGTCTATAAAACAAATTGTTTAATGCTCAAAAAACAAAATGCGAATTGAGTATGTAAATAGAACAGGGGAATCAATGCTCCGGAGCACGGGATGTTATTCAGTGAACAGACAAAGCTGGAGATGATTCAGATCGTTGAAGGGAAGAAGTTAACAGTTTAGTCTACGGAATAGATAGATATAATAGAATTCTAGCAGATGTGCATTTCGATAGAAATTTTGTACATGTATCTAACATTATTATACGTTAGCTAAAATTGCTTCTCTCTAATAATAAAATTTGGTGGTTTAATGATGGAAAAAACCATGATAAAAAAAAGATCTAGATATCATTCTAATATTATTAATATATCGTAACTACACGATTATTAATTCAGTTGATCCTCTTCTTTTTACATTCACATAGAAAGATATAAAAATATAATTAACCAAACAAAAATTGAAGCAACAAGACAATAACTTAAATCACAAAACTTAGTTTTGTTCTGAAACAATGCAAATGTAATATCCGTCTCTCGAGAATTTAATAATCTCAGATTTTGATACTTTTACATTTCTATAATTTTAATTTTTTGTATACTCCATTTTCTTTTATATATTTCATATATCTAAAATACGAAAGTAGAATGTTAGCAAACAAAAATAAGAAAAATTCTATTTCAAGAGTTATAATGAGATCAAATATCGATTTTGGGTTAATTATTCAAACTTCAAAATTAATTACTTTATAGATGAAATAGTAATACAAGAAGAATATTGATGCGTACTAAGTAGTGTGTAGTTTGATCAAGTTTTTATATTTAAATCACTTAAACACATAAAACCGCAATTGCATAATTACATTAATGGTATTTAAGATTCATCTCATGGGAATAGAAATGTTATTTGTAACAATATTTCTAAATATCTAGCGAATTAAATCAAGATTATATTTTTTGAATTTTCAATTACCAAAGAGAAATTTTAAGTCAATTAGTTTTTTTTATTTTATCATATTGTTAGAAACTTTGTTAATCAATATATCTTGTTGATGAATATTTCATGCCAGACGGCGATGACATAAATGTTTTCATTAATGAAGAAAAATATCATTGGACACTACCATGTATCTCCATTGAAGTTAAAACAAAATGAAATATATGACAACTAATTGGAGAGAAAAACATCAATATGATGATTTTAAATGAAAAAGAGAATTACAAAATTCTTAAAAAACGGATTTCAGATGAGTTGAATATTTAGTTAGACTAACTTCATTATCTTACTAAATATTATGAGTTTTGATTCTTTCAGGATGGTGGCTGATGAAGGTGATTATTTCTTGCTTACTCGGAGATGCAAAATTAGGTATGTAAATACAATTGTCTCATTTAATTTGTCTATAAAACAAATTGTTTAATGCTCAAAAAACAAAATGCGAATTGAGTATGTAAATAGAACAGGGGAATCAATGCTCCGGAGCACGGGATGCCATTCGGTGAACATGCAAAGCTGGAGATGATTCAGATCGTTGAAGGGAAGAAGTTAACAAATTAGTCTACGGAATAGATAGATATAATAGAATTCTAGCAGATGTGCATTTCGATAGAAATTTTGTACATGTATCTAACATTATTATACGTTAGCTAAAATTGCTTCTCTCTAATAATAAAATTTGGTGGTTTAATGATGGAAAAAACCATGGTAAAAAAGATCTAGATATCATTCTAATATTATTAATATACCGTAAGTGCACGATTATTAATTCAGTTGATCCTCTTCTTTTTACATTCACATAGAAAGATATAAAAATATAATTAACCAAACAAAAATTGAAGCAACAAGACAAGAACTTAAATCACAAAACATAGTTTTATTCTGAAACAATGCAAATGTAATATCAGTCTCTCGACAATTTCACAGTCTCAGATTTTGATACTTTCACATTTCTATAATTTTAATTTTTTTTACACTCCATTTTCTTTTATATATTTCATATATCTAAAATACGAAAGTAGAATGTTAGCAAACAAAAACAAGAAAAATTCTATTTCAAGAGTTATAATGAGATCAAATATCGATTTTGGGTTAATTGTTCAAACTTCAAAATTAATTACTTCATAGATGAAATATTAATACAAGAAGAACATTGATGCGTACTAAGTAGTGTGTAGTTTGATCAAGTTTTTATATTTAAATCACTTAAACACATAAAACCGCAATTGCACGATTACATTAATGGTATTTAAAATTCATCTCATGGGAATAGAAATGTTATTTTTAACAATATTTTCTAAATATCTAGCGAATTAAATCAAGATTATATTTTTTGAATTTTTAATTATCAAAGAAAACTTTTAAGTCAATTAGTTTTTTTTATTTTATCGTATTGTTAACTTTGTTAATCAATATATCATGTTGACGAATATTTCATGCGAGACGGCGATGACATAAATATTTTCATTAATGAAGAAAAATATCATTGGACACTACCATGTATCTCCATTGAAGTTAAAACAAAATGAAATACATGACAACTAATTGGAGGGAAAACATCAATATGATGATTTTAAATAAAAAAGAAAATTACAAAATTCTTAAAAAATGGGTTTCAGATGAGTTGAATATTTAGTTAGACTAATTTCATTATCTTACTAAATATTATGAGTTTTGATTCTTTCAGGATGGTGGCTGATGAAGGTGATTATTTCTTGCTTATTCGGAGATGCAAAATTAGGTATGTAATACAATTGTCTCGTTTAATTTGTCTATAAAACAAATTGTTTAATGCTCCAAAAACAAAATGCGAATTGAGTATGTAAATAGAACAGGGGAATCAATGTTCCGGAGCACGGGATGCCATTCGGTGAAAAGGCAAAGCTGGAGATGATTCAGATCGTTGAAGGGAAGAAGTTAACAGTTTAGTCTATGGAATAGATAGATATTATAGAATTCTAGCAGATGTCCATTTCGATAGAAATTTTGTACATGTATCTAACATTATTATACGTTAGCTAAAATTGCTTCTCTTTAATAATAAAATTAAATGGTTTAATGATGGAAAAAACCATAGTAAAAAAAGATCTAGATATCATTATAATATTATTAATATACCGTAAGTGCACGATTATTAATTCAGTTGATCCTCTTCTTTTTACATTCACATAGAAAGATATAAAAACATAATTAACCAAACAAAAATTGAAGTAACAAGACAAGAACTTAAATCACAAAACTTAGTTTTATTCTGAAACAATGCAAATGTAATATCTTTCTCTCGAGAATTTCACGGTCTCAGGTTTTGATACTTTCACATTTCTATAATTTTAATTT
The DNA here is from genome assembly GCF_000463585.1 of Tarenaya hassleriana. Taxonomy (NCBI): domain Eukaryota; kingdom Viridiplantae; phylum Streptophyta; class Magnoliopsida; order Brassicales; family Cleomaceae; genus Tarenaya; species Tarenaya hassleriana. The sequence continues at coordinate 157,014 of NW_010969242.1, read as the reverse complement.
TTTTTAAACTCCATTTTCTTTTATATATTTCATATATCTAAAATACGAAAGTAGAATGTTAGCAAACAAAAACAAGAAAAATTCTATTTCAAGAGTTATAATGAGATCAAATATCGATTTTGGGTTAATTGTTCAAACTTCAAAATTAATTACTTCATAGATGAAATAGTAATACAAGAATAACATTGATGCGTACTAAGTAGTGTATAGTTTGATCAAGTTTTTATATTTAAATCACTTAAACACATAAAACCGCAATTGCACGGTTATATTAATGGTATTTAAGATTCATCTCATGGGAATAGAAATGTTATTCGTAACAATATTTCTAAATATCTAGCGAATTAAATCAAGATTATATTTTTTGAATTTTCAATTACCAAAGAGAAATTTTAAGTCAATTTATTTTTTTTATTTTATCGTATTGTTAGAAACTTTGTTAATCAATATATCATGTTGACGAATATTTCATGCCAGACGGCGATGACATAAATGTTTTCATTAATGAAGAAAAATATCATTGGACACTACCATGTATCTCCATTGAATTTAAACAAAATGAAATACATGACAACTAATTGGAGGGAAAAATATCAATATGATGATTTTAAATGAAAAAGAGAATTACAAAATTCTTAAAAAAACGGATTTCAGATGAGTTGAATATTTAGTTAGACTAACTTCATTATCTTACTAAATATTATGAGTTTTGATTCTTTCAGGATGGTGTCTGATGAAGGTGATTATTTCTGGCTTACTCGGAGATGCAAAATTAGGTATGTAAAAACAATTGTCTCATTTAATTTGTCTATAAAATAAATTGTTTAATGCTCCAAAAACAAAATGCGAATTGAGTATGTAAATAGAGCAGGGGAATCATTGCTCCGGAGCACGGGATGCAAAGCTGGAGATGATTCGGATCGTTGAAGGGAAGAAGCTAACATTAAATCACAAACCTTGATTCCATTATGAAATAATGCAAGTGCAACATCTATCTCTCGAGAATTCTATGGCCTTAGGTTTTGATGCTTTCACATTGCTATATTTTTAATTTTTATATTCTATTTAATTTTATATGTTTCATATATCTAAAATACGAAAATAGAAAATTAACTGATAAATTTAGTGATTAAAGGATGATAATATTAAGAACGATGGCTAAATAGAAAAAGGATGAACGTTTAAGCAAAGAACATCTTTGGCTAGTATGTTTAGGATTATAATGAGATCAAATATCGATTTTGGGTGGATTGTTCAAACTCAAAAATTAATTACTCCATAGATAAAATAGTAACACAGGAAGTAGTGTATAGTTTGATCTAGTTTAAATATTTATAAATCACTTAAATACATAAAACTGCAATAGCACGGTTATGTTAATGGTATTTAAGTTTTGTCTCAAGTGAATATAAATGTTATTTTTAACAATATTTCTAAATATCTAATGAATTAAATCAAAATTATATTTTTTGAATTTTTAATTATCAAAGAAAAATTTTAAATCAATTAGTTTTTTTTAATCGTATTATTAGAAACTTTGTTAATCAATGATATATCAGATTGTAAAATATCTTATGCTAGACTGCGACGACATAAATGTTTGCATTGATGAAGGAAAATATAATTGGGCACTATCTTATATCACCATTGAAGTTAAACAAAACGAAACGTATGTCGACTAATTGTAGGGAAGAACGTCGATATGATGATTTTAACCGAAAAAAATTATAAAGTTTTTTAAAAAGTGGGTTTCAGTTGAGTTGAATATTTATTTAGACTAACTCATTATCTTACTAAATATTTATGAATTTTGATTCTTTCAAGATGGTGGCTGATGGGGGCGGTTATTTTCGACTTAGTCGGAGGTGCAAAACTAGATTACAGTAAGTATTATGGTGTTGTTTTGTTTATAAAATAAGTTATTGTGTCCCAAAAATAAAATGTGAATTTAGTATGTAAATAGAGGAGAAGAATCGATGTTTTGGAGCATGAGATGTCATTCGGTGAAGAGACAAAGTTGAAGATTATTCGGATCGTTGAAGGGAAAAAACGAACAGTTTCGATCTATGGAATAGATAGATGTGATAGAATTCTAACAGATGTGCATTACGATAGAAATTTTGTACATGTATGTAGCATTATTATACACTAATTAAAATCACTTATCCTTTTTACATTCACATAGAAAAAGATAAAAGTATAATTTAACCAAACAAAAATAGCAAACAAGACAAGAAGTTAAATCACAAACCTTGATTTTATTCTGAAATTTTATTGAAACAATGCTACAGCATTTGTCTCTCGAGAATTGCAAGTGCAAAATTGATTACTTTATAGATAAAATAGTAACACATGAAGAACATTGATGTGTGTTGAGTATGGTGTAGTTTGATCAAGTTTTAATATTTATAAATCATTTAAACATACAAAACCGCAAGTGCACGGTTATATCGATGCTTTGTAAGATTCGTCCCAAAAGAATAGAATTTAATTTTTAATAATATTTCTAAATATTTAGTGAACTAAATCAAGATTATCTTTTTGAATTTTCAATTATCAAAAAGAAAAAAACAAATTTCTAAAAAATTGGATTCAATATCAAATGCGTTATAGAAATATGTATGAATTTAATTCGATAAATAAGTATTAAGAGATCGATACTATTCTCTTTCTCTCAAACTCTCTCTCTATGCGTGTGTTTCTATTTTATATGATGATTTGATAAATAAATAATTATTATTAACACAAAATTGAAATAGTTGTTTTTTTAATAACAATGTAGATCTGAGATAAAATTGGGATATTATCAACTCTTTAGATTTTAGGCCTCAACTCACAAAAGATTTTATCAGGAACTTTGATACGAGAATGAGACGTGTAGAATTTCTTCGATTTTAGGAAAGGTGAAGTATTCAGAAAATAAAGGAAAATACATCTATATATATATAGTTTATATCATGTAAAAATCTAAAAAAGAATTTCATCTGGATTACATTAACATCATATATATATACATATATAATATTTTTCTTCCCATAAGATCCATATACAATTATATTTCAATTTTAAAATCATATTACCCTTACATGACATCTTTTGATTAGAGTAATTTTTTGGTAAAGTATATTAGAGATTAATTTAACATGTAAAAAACAATCGCTAATACCGAGTTCTGTTTATCGGTAATTCCGAGTTCAAGAACCAATCTAACTATCCACCCAGATGCAGAAATTCAATTCTAGCATAGGAAAGAACCATTCTCAACACGGGCAATAAAGTTCTGTCAATGCCGAAAATAGCACTTCTGAGTTCGAACCGGACACAAAATTGTGCAAAGCGGTTCAATGACTACTAAATATGGTTCCAAACTTGCAAACAGTAGTTTATGACAATTCAAAAGCTTTCAAGTACCTTCGACGGAAAGAAGCGAACGAAGAGAAGTGACCTACTCAGGAAACGAAGGCAAGCGAAGTTCGCTTGAACCTAATGTAACGATAGGAGAACTGAGCTAGTGAAGTGCGATTTGGTTTATCGATTCAGACACATGTTGAAACCAAAGGCTTTCATCTGAGTCCTTGACGTTCCCTCCAGCTTGAACTTTTACGTTACAAGAATTACAAATAGCTCATCCTCGAAAGACGAGATTTTGAAACTCCAGTTCGAGGAATGAACTGACGCCACAAGAACAAAAAAGGAGAAGTATCTCCCTTCCACTCGTTGGAATGAAAAGGGTAACAAATTGGAGGGAAGAACATCGATATGATAATTAGATTCAAATATCGCATGTTCATTTTTTTACTAAGACACATATTTATCTCACCGAGATATCGAAAAAACAAATAGAAAAATCATAAAAAAATAGTTAGGCAAATTTTTTTATATGTAAGTTTTATATATCAATTATTTATATTTTCATTACTATTATTATTATTATCGAAAACTAAAAAAAAAGTATTTCATAACCATTTAGAAAAGTAAAAAAAATAAATGATGGAATATATTTTTTTATTAGTGTTTTCAAAATTTGTGACACCCGTAATCCGTATCCCACAATACGAGTTACGTCACATGGACAACTCAAATAAAAACACAATTCTAAAAATCCGCCGAAATTTAAAACTTTTCTTTTTTAGAGTTTAGCGAAAAAAAAAACATTCATACATACGTATATAATACATTATTTCAGTTATAATTATATATAGACGAGTGATATCTATAACGTTATTACAAACCGTAAAAGTCTACCACCGATATATAACAAATCCGTTTTTCCCAAAAACATAAGTGTATCATAGTAAATAATTATACATGATCAGTCAACATGTCACCCAAGTCTCTGATGTCCACTCCGTGGTTACTGCTGTTGTCGACCTGAAACGTTAGGTAACAACGTCCTAAACTAATTGCTTAGAGAGTGAATTCGAGCGTAATCCGGAGTTCTAGTTCTTATAGAATCAGGGAAAGCAATACATATATATATATATATATATATATATATATATATATATATATATTAATAATCTAATAGGCACGGATCGAAACATAGAACCACAAGAATCACGTCAGCAATCACAATGAAGTCCGTACGATAAGTCATAGGATATAGTCCGTCAAATCGTCTTTACGTGCCTCATGCGTAGATAATATATTCCCCATGTGTATAGCACAACCACCTCTTTTCTCGAAATCAGTCTACACCACAATCACCCGGATCCGGCATAATCATATTTTTCTCCGCCCAAACACATCACCACACCCTAGCATCGATGACACCTCTCGATACTAGGCGTGTCACCTCGCTCCGGAATTGATATCACCTCTCAATATCGGAGTTCACCAGACGTCGCCTACAACCGATGCCATCGACTGTAACGGGAAAGCTAGTCGCTGCAACTCCCCATCGCTGACCATCTGTCGTGGAAATACTTGACAGGTTAGTACCCAAACCTGGCAGAGTAAGTCCGTACCACCTCCTCGGGAGACCTCAATCTACCTGAATCTCAGGTGTGTATAATGCCTCATCCTCAGGAGAATCATATCCCGAAATCCGCTCTATCACTAGCGGATACGTTCCTGCGGTTACCAAGAACCGTATTTTCTTGTCACGCAATAGTACCGACTACAATCGGCTATCTATGCAAGTCATCGGAGGTGCCCATAACCGTCCTATCGTTCGGACGTTGGCGTGATTATGTCATCGCCTCAATCACAATCATATCCCATATGGGTGGCATCCGACCCGGATCGGGTGTTCCATGGATGGGACGCAATCTCGCACTTAACCATATACATCATTTTCTACAATCATGTGCTAGACATTAATTCGAACCCTTTTCGAATTAATGTTAATGTCATATCACCTATCTCAATCACAAGCATTTATATAGTTTATTTACTATACATGAATAAATTCGACTTTAATTCGGAAGTCTGTTGATATGGGGTTTCGGGTTATATTTGCGGGTTGTGGATTGCAGGTTGGGTGATGGATAGGAAACTTGCGAGAGCTCCTCTGGGTCTGTAGAAGTCAAAAGGAGTGTTAAATTTTTTTGCTTTTATTCGGCCGTCCCAGACTTTTTTTTTTTAACGACACGATCGGTCAATTATCCTCTGACGATCGGTCAATCACGTGACATCTTCTTCATTTTTCAGCTCATTACACGATCTTGCTATCGCCCGAGAGCGATGAGTCGATCGCGTGTCACGATCGATCGATCGTCCTATCTGTAAATTGGAAATACTCCGATTTACTTGCCGATTTCTACGAATTCTTATGTCAAATTCACTATTATCCTTAATTCATCACTTCTATATCTATATTTTTTTCCAAAAACGCCAATTTCTACAGCTCCAAAACTAAACCGAAATCTGAGAAACCAAAACCGAGCTACTTACAGAATTCCGACGATGTTCCGACGGTGGTTCCCGGAGTAGGGAGGTTGATGGTATAGTTTCGGAAATGCAGAACCATGGTTCTCCGTCGACAGTGCTTCGACAATTCACCTCGACCCTTCTCCCTCTCTCTGTCTCTCAATATCTCGACGCGGAGGAAGCTCGCTCGTGTTTTAAAGAACACGAAGCTGCAGTCATAGTCACGTGTGGGAGTGCTAGAAAGACAGGAGTGCAGAGTTGGTAGCGGCATAGAAAATTTCGTCCGCTGACCGTCGCTGTCACTCTATTTTTTGGACCGACGATTGTGCCATTGTTGTGTCACGATCAATCGATCATATTTGTTTCTCGATCAGTGATCGCCTTTGGAATGATCAATTGATCGTCTTTTTTTTTTAATTTCCGGGTTGTTACAAAATTCTACCAAACAACAAACAACTAGTGATATAAATTGTCAAATGATAAATTTTGTATTTGTTAAATATTTTTGTTGAAAATATTGATGAAGATATTGTAAAATTACCAAAGTAAAATTTCGATATATTTACACTATGATATGCTATAGTTGGCAAACAAAAAAATATCTATCAGTTACATCAAATGACCAAAGATAATTTAAATAAATATATCATTAGAATTTAAAATTGCTATAAAAAAATATAATATAACTATGTTTTACTACGAAAATATATGAACTTATAATTTGTACTAGAAAAATAATGAAATTTAAATATTCTATACTAAAGATAAATATTATTAGTTTATATTCTCTCCATTCTTATGTTCTTTGTGTTGGGGTATCTACGGGTTCCTAGCATGCGATCATATCGATCTAGGGTTTGGTTTACTAGGTTTCATGCAGCAGCAGAAAGATCTAAACCTAGTCAAACATCACACGCAACCAAACTTCCAAAACCCGAAAAATCGTGTATATCACCGAGGGAATCGTTACTTACCTCGTTCTCGATGAAACTTGAAGCAAAGTTCGATCCAGGGCCTGTTCTAAATCACCTAGGACTGAAGTTACAGTCCCTCTACACGTATCCACACCGACGGGAAGGATTCCAAACGATTTGGAACGTATCTGCTAGGATTAGTGAAGAAAAGGGTAACTCAAGAGACGAGATCCAATCCCGGAACAATAGAAATCGAAGAGAACAGGTTCTCTAGGGTTCTAGGATGTTTCTCTGAGTTTTAGGGCGGTCTTTTTTAAGTTTGGACGAAATTCCAAACTTAAATAAGCTTAGAAAATCCTAAATCCGAATTTTGAAAAATTTCCAGATCCCGGTCCGCCGGACTAGGCAGACCAAGCTCAGTCCGAGCCCTCGGACCGCCTGACTTGAAGGCTTGGTCCGGCTGACCAAGTTTTGTCAGCTCCGGACCAAGTTCCTTCTTCGTCAGCTCAGTCTGACTCACCTTTTCTCGGTCCGCCTGACCCAACATCTGGTCCGGGACTGCCCAACTCTTGATCAGCCGAACCAGACCTGTACAAATAACCTCGGACCGAGCTTCCGGACAACCTGGACTAACCAAACTTGGTCCGGGGCTGACCAAACTTGGTCAGCTCTGGACTAACACACTGAAAACTCCTTTTCATGCTCGTTTCGGTCAAATCTCGTTTCCATTCTTCGTATTCTTTACGTATAAGTCCATCCCTAGTGGTGTGTGACCCTGTAAACCAGTGACTTCGGAATCTTTCCCGAACCACAAGTCATAGTTAGCCTCTAGCAAGACGCCATGACCACCCACTTAGAAGTGAGTTAGAGGTGATCTAACCAAGGCATTAAGAGTTCGAATTCTGATCATTTGTCTCACGATATAATAAGTTGAACAAGGGCATGGTTTGAGCCACCCTTCAAGTTCAACAGTTTTCTCGTCTTGGCAAATTGACTAATAAAATAGATGTAACTTCATCTATAGCGTGGCCACGCATTTTTCATAGTCTGACTTCCCACGAGAGGGCCCAGCGATATCTCTCATGTTAAGGAGGTGACAAGTCTCATATTGCATGTCTACTATATATGATTCGTGAACATATCTGATCAACGCCGTTATAATCATCCAGTTAAAGACGATGTTTGACGCAGTCAATACACGACACTCCTCATATCAGATACTCTAGACATCTTAGGTATGAAGATCCAAGAACGAACCGCTGTATGAGATTCAAGTCATGACTCTGTCCATATGACAATCTCATATGGGTCATCCAGTCACTCGTTCACAACGAGTACCCATGATTGTGATAAGCATCCAATGCATCGATCACACCTCATGCTAGTCTTAATTCATCATTGTTCCCACAACGATAACTGAATAGGGAGTTTAGAATCATTCTCTAATGATTCAAGGATGCCGAAATACAACAAACATGCCAATCGTATAACGGGAAAAGTAATGCATTCATAAGTCAATGAACCAATACAAAGTCAAAATGTCATATCATGGATCATCCTATCCTAGAGCATTACAACCAACACTTTGTCCACACAATATAATGTAATCATACATAAAAAAATTTATATATATATTACATGCATCAAACAAACAATCTATATCATTTTTTATTATATTCATATCAATATATATTATAATAAGATATTTAACAAAAAATAACATGTGCACCAAACAAATGTCTTTCTTTTGTATGAACAACATAAAAAAGTATTTTATAACCATTTTATAAAATGTAAAAAATAAATGATGGAATATATTTTTTTATTTGTGATTTTAAGAATCTATCAAACAATAATTGACAATGTTAAGCATTTAGATAAAAGATTTTTGTAGGCAAAACTTCTCACTAGATAAAACAATTGGGAAAAAAATTTATTGCAATATCATCAACAAATTTAAAATATCCATTTACATTTCGAAGAAAACAATTTTCATAAAAACTGTATAACTCAGTAATAATAATAATAAAAGCGAATGGCAAAGTTTTAAACAAATATTATATCTATCACGATCAGTTTTTAGTATATTTATATAGTTGTATTTATCACGATCTAACTTCTTTATACAAATAATATAACAATTAATGATAATTTTATAATACTTTAATTTTGCTAATATAGTTTTTCAATATTAAACAAAAATATGGTATTATGTTTTATAACATTCATATAAGCAAATTTTATAAAAATATAATTTAATATTAAAAAAGGAACAACCCCTACATACGCGGAACTTAGTTAAAATAAAAAAAATAAAAAAATAATTATGAGGGAGGGGAAGAAAATGGGGAATTTCTGGATGTATTAAAATAAGTACTTATGAAACCAGGCTTGCTTTTGCTACTAATTTACGAGATTATCATTACAGATGTACACGATACGAGAAAGGCGAATGCGAAGCGAGGGTGAATTACTTGGCTTTGTTTCGTCTCACTAAAGGATTTGTTAATGACGAATGACCGAATTACCCTTTATCTTTACCTTTACCCTTTTTCTTGCTGTGTAGTCTTTTTCTTCCTTTTTTAAATATGGGTGGTCGCAGTAAGTCCTTGCGTGGAAAGCGATTAAGAATTTATGATGAATTAATTTCTATTTTGGAAACATATTTTACAGATTATTTTATTTAAAGGGCCCATGTTTGTTTGTTTATTTTTCTTAATTATCTCTAAAATTTGTTTTTGAAAAAGTCATAAAAATTTAAATTTGGAGCCAATTTTATAAGATTAAATTATTTAAAATTTTTGAATTTGAGTCAAAACGATAAAACTACAAACATCAAATGTCAAACAAACTTTCTTCATGCCTTCTTATAATATTGATTTAAATTTTCTACTTGTAACCGAAGAGAGTGTTTTTTATTTGACTTAAACAAAACTCCAACAAATTCTGAAAATTTTGATGGCTTTCATGAATATATTTATTCTACAAATTCGGATAAGTTATTTTTTTATATTATTTTTTTATTTACATTTGAATGTACTATGATACATCATTAGTTATATGAGATGTAATTATGAACCTTATCATTTTTTAATCTATTTTTTGTTCTAACGTAAGCATTTGAGATTTTAAAAGATGGGTCAAGAGCAAGAAAAACAAGAAAATATTACAAAATAGAGAAAGAGTGGCAATTTATAATGCTTTATTAGAGAGAAATGTTGACAGAAAATTGAAAAAATATACTATAAGAAATATCTCTAACTCATTTTATGTATCTATTAAGGATGGTACAAAGAATTTGGTGACGAGCAAAAGACACTCCTAATGGCGAAGACATGGATGTATCCGATAGAAGAATACGAAATTGTGGTCAGAAAAGGATTGAGATTGACCCTGATTGAGTTACTAATGTTCCATTACATTCTTGAACAACTTTAAAATCACTTGCGGCAGCTTTAGATATGAATCAGATAATTTTGAGGGAAGAAAATATCAGAGCTAGGCTGCAGTTTTATATCTCTATGATAGAAGAAAATATCTTACCCCACAAACCAAAGTTTGTCGATATGTACAATATTGTACATATTGATAGGAAATGGTTTTACATGATAAAAAGCCGTGACTTATCTATTCCTAAAGAAGAGGATCCGATACGCACCGCACATGTTAGAAAAAAATTTACATCGGAAAGGTTATGTTTTTGGTTGCCATGGCTCGTCCAAGATTTGATGGGAAAGAAAACGAGACTTTTTTTTGGAAAAATTAGAGTTTTTCCATTTGTTACTACATAAGCAACACAAAGGCGAAGTAAAAATCGAGAGGCAGAGATAAAACCGATGATCTCAGTCAAGAGAGAGCACATAAAAGAGTGTTTGATTGAAAAAGTTCTTCCGAAAATTCGTGAAAAATGGCCAAGTGAGGATTTGGAGAAGACAATTTTCATTCAACAAGATAATGCAAAAACACATGTTAGTCGAAGTGACGAACAGCAGCGTCAAGGTATGGTTTTGACATTCGGTTGGTGCGTCAACCACCAAATTCGTCTGGAATTTTTTAGTGCCATTCAAACGCTATAATATAAGGTGTGTCCAAAAACTGTATAGCAACTTGTTTCTACGGTAGAAAAATACTTCAATGAGTATCAAACGAGACAAGTGAATAGGATTTTTTTAACTTTACAATCATGCATGCAAGAGATTATGAATGTCGGAGGTTCTAACCGGTACAAAATCCCACATTTGAAGAAATATACATTGGAAAGAGAAGGTTGTCTCCCTACACAACTATCTTGTGATCCTACGTTGGTGAAAAATGTAATAAATTTCTTAGCAACTTAGTATTTGATTTTATATTTCTTGGTCGTCTCCCAAATTGATCTAAAAATATTTTGGTCCGCAATTACTTGTTGAATCTCTTTATTATGGTGAAGCTCTCCATCATCATAATACAACTTGTTCAAATCAAATCTATACTTGACGTTAGAAATGCCTTTTTCGGTTGTTGAAACATGTTTTACTAAATTATCTTCTTCTTTTTCCACTTTCATCCCAAGAAAAAAATTTTAGGTTCGTCACTGTATATGTATATATTTAAAAATATTTTTATAACGCGAGAAAAGCAAGTCAAAGATGTGTGATATTTGAGAGAGTGAGTTCGTAATTGATACACGTGTGGCTACATATATACCCGTGATGAATATGTAGATACTAGAATTCATTGTGTAAAAAGGTCCGATTCACGGAGGAACAAAAATGGCGTTTATTTGATACGCAATTTATAATTGAATAGAAATAGTGTTTGTAAAATGCCATTAATATCTATTATTAATGAATTAGTTTATGAATTAATTATGATTTAATTGATTAATTGGGATTTAGTTGGTTTGTGGGTTAATCCAATCCATTTAAATTTTAGTGTGTTTTTGTTGGTTTGGGTTAACTTAACCCAAAGTATTATAAAATCTATATGGGTTTAGATTAAATGAAAATTGTGTTTATTCATGCAATTTCATCATTTAATCTTTTTTTTTGGGTATAACCATCATTTAAATTTATTGCACGACTTTAAGAGCAGAAATAAATAAAATAAATAGCATCCCTATTATTGTTATCCTCCGATCGTATGTGAGTTTTAAAGCGATCGACCATGTTTACGAATTTACACGTGACAATATAAAACATATAGACTCTTAAAAATATATATCTATATATATGATGATACACAACATAACCTAGTACATACATACATACATACATACATGCATACACACACACACACATACATACATACATACATACATACATACATACATACACACACACACACACACACATACATACATACATACATACATACATACATACATACATACATACATACATACATACATACATACATACATACATACATACATACATACATACATACATACATACATACATACATACATACATACATACATACATACATACATACATACATACATACATACATACATACATACATACATACATACATACATACATACATACATACATACATACATACATACATACATATGTGTTTAAAGATCGAAACTGTGGCTGTTGAAGTGGAAAACAGGATGGTGGGCGGATCGCCAAATGCTATGTGATCTGATTTCTTTGGCCACGCTTGTCTGAAGGCTCGCCGGACCACACACGATCACTCCAGCGTCCACGCCGCCCCATTTCCCATTCAAACTCTCGAATATCTCTGAAAGCACACAACTTTTTTATTTAGATTCCATCTCCAAATCGGTTCTAATAGCTTCGGACAAGAACTGAAACATCAACCACGGGTTCATACCTTTGAAATCCGGTCTTGCGCCATAACGGATAGTGGTGAAATTCTCAAGATCATCTTTGTCCGAACCTTTTTCCTCCTCTACAAATCCGTCGAGGTTTCGCCAGCTCGTATTCACCTTCTCGTCCCTGTTTTCTTCCTCGGAGATTTTGTGACCACGGTAATGCCAGAGAACGACCACGAGACCTCCAAAGACGACCACGCTCGCAACCATGCAGATAACAAAGAGAAGTCCCTTGTACCACCACGTGGTTACGTCGAATTTGTTGACGTAAAAGATGTCCAATAGCGCTACCGTGACGATAAATCCGAGAGTGGACGAGATCACGTACAGTCCAGACCATACGTTATCTCCTGTTCCGACGAGAACAGACATGGGACAGCCTTGAGACGATGGTCTGACCGAGAGATTTGGCTCCTTGTAAACCATACCATCTTCCTGCGTTACCACATGAACAAAAGCACCTTGTAATTCTCCTCTTAATCTGATTGCAGATCTAAAATAGACACCTACCAGAAGAGGCTCTGACTGTCGGGTGACGTAGATATCGATCTCGAGCTTTAGTTTCTCGGATATCGAAGGGCAAATGGAGTTTAAGTCCGTCGTTGAAAGAAGAGAGAGCTCGTCCGATTTTTTTATCGCCCAGACAACCAACACTTTCTTTGGTAGACATTGTCTCCCGTCTCTTATGCGGTGCATGATGTCGCTTAAAATGGCGAAGAAGGGCGAAATCCCGATGCCTCCAGCTACCAAGACTAGGTTCTCGTACCTGAACTCGGGAGAAAAATGATATCTTGGTCAATTACTCGCTGATAACTAAACCGTGTGGTTAGGACAAAAGAGAAGGTATGCCTTTAAACGCATACATCAGGTGATATGGAGATTCATGGCCATAAGGTCCCTCCACAGAGGCTGTGATCATGGGAAGAGACCCGTGAGGGAGTTGCTGTTGTTCTGCTTCGGAAATCCTAGAGATGCGATCCATTAGCTTTCCCGTCCACCCGCCGAGAACCTTTATGAGAACCGCCATGTGATACTTCCCATCTAGAGGACTCGACGACACGCTGAAAGGATGCCACTGCAGCCACGAGAGTTCCCGCACTTGGAGAAAGATAAAACTCAGGGCATTGTATCGCAGATCTGGTTTTCCCGGGACGAAGAAAGAGTCAGCGGTTTCTATTGAAAACAAACTACAAAGTCTTCGAAAAGTAATAAAGATTCTAAATTCAGATCGTTACTTGCAGGTTTCGAGAGGACGATTTCGACGGTTCCACAAGGCAAACTCTTGGCCGAAAGGACATCCACCGTCTGCCTAGACTGGCAGAACCTCAAGAACCGATCAAGAATAAAGACAAATATTCCTCCGGCGACTATGCAGAAGAGGTAATCCCCGATGTGAAGCGCCAAGAACACAACGAAGACTACGTACAGCTGATGAGTGTAGAAGAACAGCTCGAAAAAACGCGTTCTCACGGGATGAAGCGACGTCACCCACATCAGTAAACCGGCGAGAAGACTGATGACTCCCGGAAAGTTGGAAATGCCTTTAGCCCTCCATTCAAACAACTGAACAAGAACGAAGCACGTCAAATTGACGAGACGGTAAAGACGAAGGAAAAGGAGATGAACCAGAGCCGAATCTTACAGCAGCTAGACGCCCATCGATGGCCCATCCGATCATGAAACAGAGGCCGTGGAGGGAAAACAAGGCCATGGTGATATGCCCCAACCACACGTGATATCGCGTAGCGTGTTCGAAAGGGATGTCTACGAGACGGAGGAAGACCGACCCCCTCGATATCGGAAGAAACAAAAACACCATGCATAGTAACCCGATCATCCCGAGACGAACACCGGTAACCTCCAACAACAGAACACTGGACGAACAACAACCAAAAAGATGGGAAGATTAAGCCAGCAAAACAAGGGTTTAAAGACAAGAACTACCATCCAAATCCACTAAGAAAGGTGACCCAATTCGAAGCAATAACGACAATAAGACAGGAGAAACATAGATTTAAGCTGCAAGAAACGATTGAGCACCTTTGCCCGTCGGGAGGGACATTGAAGAGAGAGAGAAGACTGAGGTTTTGCATGGTGTAAGTGTACGTGGCCCAGATGATGAACACGAAGAGAACGAGAATTCCAAGGAATTCGGCTGCGGAAACAACACCAAAGGGTCCATCCACAAGTACTGGAAAAGTCCATAGCCTGAACCTAGGAAACTTCGAAGCCTTCCTCCTTAAGGCCACAGAAGAAACATGTTTGATAAGTTCAACATGTTAACAGGTGTAAAACCCAGACAGGTAAGGTCTCTATTTGCACAGGGCATACTTGGAAAAAGTCTCTTCCCCAGAGATGATCAGATACAGAACAGCCAAGAGAGCGACCAGAAGAATCGGACCACTAAAAATCAGGAACATGCTTCCTGCACAGTTCGGACACGGGATGGGATTTAAACTGCAGGGGACATTTCGAAGAAACAGAAACAGAAACAAATGTAAAAACAGTAACCTGTGATGCCGAAGAGAGACCCAGACATGGAATTACTCCATTTCCTTACCAAATGGGCACAGGATTCTCCTGGGTAAAGCAAAATCAAGACAACCCAACTCAAGAAAATCACCCACATTACAACTTTTAGGACCCATTTCACCGACGAAACCAACACAGATGATTCTTTCGGGAATTCATCTCCTGAGCTTGGTATGAGCGGCTTATTCAGATTGGCTTCATCCATGGTTTTTACTCGAGAGTCTTTTGGTTTTCTCAGTGTTCGGTTGGGTCTGATGAATGCCGGTTCTCAACAGAGCATCATGAGCTTTAAGGAGACACAAATCGAGGAAAATCCACGCTCAGAATTAATACATACTGTCGGAATTGGGCAAACTTCACAATACACCAAACCTGTCGCATCCATTTCATAGATACACCCCAAAAACATATAGTTTTATTATGTTCATACCCTTAAAAAAAAGTTGGAAAAGACTATGATAACCTCAACTGAGAAACGGTATATAACATACACGCGTGTAAGATAAAAACCGACCACTTAAAATAAAAATAAAAAAGACGCAATTTTTTACACTGATTGTGAAATCAGAAATCAGAAATCAGAGAGAAAGATGTCGAGAGAAAAATCAAGGAAGAGACTAATTCAAGATCTGATTGAAATGATAAGATCCAAGACCAAAATTCAGAACCTTTAGAAATTAAAATAATATTTTCTCCATCTGCAATCTTCTTCTTCTGTGTTTTTCAATGGTGGCCACTTTTCCATTCTGAAGATGGTGAAGATGGCGCGTCTCTGACCGTCTACATTATCGGAAACAGAACTGGCGGTTCTATTGTGACCCATTTCTTTCGTACTTACTCTGTTTTTGTTTTCAATAACTTTGTTGAAGCCCAAATCCTGATGTTCGAGCATTATAATGACGTCGACGAACACATGACAACTGTAACCGTCAGCGGCGAGACGTTTGAGGTGTTTCGATTCTTTACCTGAATAACTGTCGCGTCCATAACTTCACCAAAAAATTTAACCTGGAGATATTTTTACTATAATTAATCTTGCTCGATGTATTTTCGTGGATGCAGGATGTCGGGGATAATTTCTTGAAGTTTTACGAAAATCTCGAAACAAGACCGATATTTAAATTCGTTGAAAGGATATCTAAGTGGTTAGGATTGTATAATTTGACAAGGTTTGTGATGTATTGTATGTGTGAATATTGAACTCTACTTGTGTTGTTTTGGTATGTATTAACGTTGAACTCACTTTGTGATGTTTAATATCTATTGATCTCTATATATGTCCAAAAAATGAGAAAATTTGTCTGAGTTCGAACATGTATACAAAAAATCCAATCACAGAAGGTCAGATATACTGCAAAAAAAGATTCCAAATAAAGAGTAGCAATTGTAACGAAATATTAGTAGCATTTGTGACCAAATTTGTCTAGGATCGAATTTGTGTAAAAAAATAAACATCGAAATTAATTAATAAAAGCCATGTAGATTAATTAGAGCTTGAATTATTTAAAAATGTTTCCAAATCGCGAATTTTGACTCGATTTTATCAAATGATGATGAAAATCTTGAAATTAAGTGATAATAATCGGATTGCATTCATATTTTAAACAAAATTAATATTGTTATACATTTCATATAATATATGTGAAAGTGTATATATAAGGTTCATATTTATTTAGTGTTGTATTATAAAAAATCTACAAGTCTTTAATAAATTTGTGGCATGTGATCTTCAACTAAGTATAGAAAATTGTAGATACTACCAAAAAAAGTTATAAATATTTAGTGGCAATTGTGATAAAAAAAAAAAATTGGTTGTAATTGAATCGTTTTTATTCGAAAAACAAACTTGTGCATAACAAAGACAAAAATCTAAATAATATATAAAGCCACGTGGACAAAATACCTAGAGAAAGTGGGTCCAACCAAGAAAGAGTCATTGATATTATCTCGGGAATCGACCACAATCCAATATTTACAACTTGATTACGACTTGTTTGCCACCATAGAATTTTTGTAAATTTGTTAAAAAGATCTCGAATTTACGATTTTGATTTTTTGACGTTTTGACTCTTTGACTTTAGTTAGTTTTTGACAGTTTGATTTTTCTACTTAATGTTTTGATTTTTTGACTTCATTTGACGGTTTAAATTTTTTATATTTTGACTTTTTGACTTTTTGGATTATTTTTTCCAACATTTTCGTAAAAAAAAATCAATTTGCAAAGTCGCAAATATGTCGTAATTAAGTCGCAATAAATTGTTTTTTTAGATAATAAAATAAACACAAATTGATATCAAATTTAAAACGTGTGATTTATTTTAATATTTTTTCACTTATCTCTTATTTTATATCAGTTCATGATCAATAAAGTCTCTTATTCTATATCAATTCATGATCAATAAACTTTTCGTTCCTGGGTTTTTCGAATACGAACCAGGTCAGTAATCTGATTCTCTTTTCCTGTGTTGGACAGAAGTGGCATCAGAACACGACCAATCAACCCAACGAAGATATTGAAAAGACTCAGATCCTATTCATGCTAAATAATAGACATGACCAAAATCAATTTGGATTGGTTTGAGAAATGAAAAACGAAATGGGTTAGTGAAAAATGAAAGAAAAGCAAAGTGGATATACTTGAAACTTGCTTCATGAAGCTTTGTTCGGTGAGGAAGAAAATGGAGAAAAGTGAGAGAAAATCTTAAAATCCAAAAAGAGCAACACGACAAGACTCCATGAAGAAGACAATAGGTGATTTGGATTCTGATGAGTCAGTTAAAATTGCACAAAAAATAAAAAAAATATTTTTTTTTGTGATTGCAGAAGAATTGGTGCGGTGAAACAGAGGAGAAGAAGATAGCAACGTGATAGGAGAGAGAAAAAAACTCTCTGATTTCTTTTCACCAAGTTTTTAAATCCAAATATAAAAGGA
The DNA here is from genome assembly GCF_000463585.1 of Tarenaya hassleriana. Lineage (NCBI taxonomy): Eukaryota > Viridiplantae > Streptophyta > Magnoliopsida > Brassicales > Cleomaceae > Tarenaya > Tarenaya hassleriana. Next base: position 138,938 of record NW_010969242.1, on the reverse strand, counting down.
TATTTTAGATTTTTTGTATATAAGGTTATATAAGTCATTTTATATGAAATGGGTGTCGAATCTGATAATAAAAAAATTTAGATTCTTAGAGGTTATCAAAGAAAGGCTTGCGACACTTAAAGGCGTAATCCTGAAGTTTTCCCGTCGGAATTCCCACAAAAATTGATTTCAGAGAGAATAGGACACAAAAAGGATGAAAATTTCCGAACCATTCCATTCATATTCATGGTGGGAACCACCAATCTTAGGACACTGACCCGACCCATTTGATGTTTTGGTGGTTGTACACCACGTAAACCCCAACAAAAAAAAACCCCAAAAAAAGTGTGAATAGGTAAAGCAATGAAGCCATTACCATTCGCATATGAGATCAAACTTCAGACACTTGGAGACACAGAAAGAGAGAAGAACACACTTGATTTCTCCGCAGATTATTGTGTGTAACGATTTCGTACTGGGAGTGTTTTAAACGTGCACGATTTCTCCGCAAATCGTTTGTAAGAATTAGGAACATTAATTTATAACTTAATAATTTATTTGTTTGGATGTATTAACAAACTCCGTGAAAAAACAAAACAAAAAATAATTTAATATTTGTATGGATTTTACAGGTTCTTTAATTAAGTTTTACTCTTACATAAACTATATATATATATATATATATATATATATTCTCTCACTACGTCAGATAAGAAATGGTTATTTTAAGGACCACTCAAAATCTTGCATATTTTTTTTACAAGTTTTTAAAAAAATAATTCTTCACCCTTAATAAAAAAAAATCATGATAATAGTATCTATTCTTCATGTTTATTATTTTAGAAAAAAACTAAAAAATCATCAATTATATAGCTTACTAAAAAAAATTTAAACTTATTAATAAAATCTATAAAAAAAACTTTAGTTTCGAATAAAAAAATCAATTATCCAACTTATTAAAAAATTCCTTCTACTTTAAACTTTTTTCAAAATTCATAAAATTTTAATTTTGAAAAAAGCCCCATCAATTATATAATTGACTCAAAAAAATTATTTTAATATTGTTATTTAAGAATCTATCGCCCCAAAAATTATGTGTGTGTATATATATATAATTCTAAATATCACAACAAAAAATATCTATTTATACAATTTTTTCTATTATAGTATTTAGAATTCGAATAAATATTTATATTTTTAATTTTCATATTTAGAATTATATAATTTATAAAAATTATACTTTATATACAAAATTTATATAAATTTTTATTTTAAAAAGTAAATATAATTTATCCATTGAACTTATAATAATGTATAAATATTTGATAATATTTATCACCTATTACTATTTGAGATGTTCCAAACTATCAATTCTATTTTTTTAAAAAAAATTAGTAAATGAAGTATAGTATGTACATAAATTAATTAAATAAAAAATAATGTATATAGTATATATGTTTTTTTTTTCAAATTAAAAACAGATGGATATTTATAACAAGTTTACAGTAGAAGATGTTTTAAAGTCTCAAAATGAATAGTCGATAGATTTTATAACAAAATTAAAATTGAATTTTATTTATTAAGTTAATTGATTGTTGTTTTTGAATGTACTGTTATTGTAACCATTTGTGAAAATATTATTTCTTTTCATATTTTGGTTTTTCGTCCTGTAAATAAACAAATTTTGTATTGCCATCATAAATAAATTCGTAAGATATAAAAGACTTATCTGTATAATAAAATATTTAGACAAACAAAAAAAGAGAACCAGAAATGTCAAATATCAAGTATTTATGAAGGGAACAACAAAGTAGAGGAGCAAATCGCATATTGAACAAAACCGATTCATGGCAAATGCAATAGAGACCAGACAACCTCGGATGTGAACGTATCGGCCCCTCACCTCTTATCCTCTCTCGTCTTGTTGTCAATTTAATGTCGTTATCAATTTAATTTAGGTCTTTTTCAACTACTATAATAGCGGACAATCTCATCAAAACTTAGTTAAATATAATCGTCAATGGATTATATTTTTACAAAAATTAAATATTCTGAATCCGATAATAACAAAATATAATCGACATACCTACACTTGCATATAATATAATTAAATACATTTTCTTAAAAAATATAAATATTCCACTAACATAATTCGGTGGGTATTGGAAAGTTAAATGTGATTGCAAACTGTCGTTACTGGTCAGTTTTTATCAATTAATAAGATCTTAAAATCTATATATATTAATAGTTGTGTTTAGAGGATTGTGGTGAAGCCACCTAAGCATCCTAGGTGGAAGTTTTCAATATCTTGATTGGTTATTAATAATCTCCATTATATAAACATTTAATTAGATCATCCACCTCATAATTCATGTGATCATCCATCTCATAATTTTTGTATATAAAAATATATATTTTATAAAATATTATAATATATAAGATACCAAATATTCAGTACTCGGATTATCATATGTTTTCCATATAAAAATTAATTATATTTATATCCATACGTGTGTATGTATATATAGTATGTGTATGTAATATATAATTTTAAATACACAAAAAATTATGTATGTATGTAATGTATATGTCTATGTGTATGAATATATATACATGTATGATATTTGATAAATATTATGTATATATGTTTTGCGTTTAGACTAAACAAAAATAACAGTAAAATTTGTAACTTCCTAATAAATTTTACCCACATAATATATAGTTTAAAAAATAAACGGTACAACTTTATAAGTATATATGTATATATGTATGCTTATATATATATATAAACGTGTATGTGATTGTATACACATATAATTGTATATATTTTATGCGTATAAGTATGCACGCATGTTTTATTTTAAAATGGGATTAATAAGAGAATTTGGAAAGGTATAAAAGTTAGTATTACTAAAATAGTTCAATAATCGAAAACGAAAATATAAGTATGAATATTTAGAAATATAAAAATAATTAAATAGAAAGGTTTTTGTTAATAAATAACTTGTTAAATTAGGAGCGTAGAATGCGTGAAAGTTAAAATAAAGGTCTTAAAAAGAAAGAAAAAAAGGTTTGTAAATAGTATTTTATTTGGGTCAATTGGGTTAACCCATTAAACCCATGGGTTTAATGGGTTTAGACCCATTTAACCCATTAAATAATTTCAACCCAAAAACATAACCCAAAAATGATAATAAATGGGTTGGGTTGGGTTAACCCATCAAACCCAACCCAAATTGACATTACTAGGAATACGTGGAGGTTACCACAATTAAAGGTAATAACGTTTTTATAGGAATAAATCCTAATTATTTATATAAACACATAGTGGCGAAGTGGTCAACACCAATTACGAGACGATTCATGTCCCCTTATTCAATTATTTAGAGGGAAAGTTACAAATGATTTGTCCTAATTTAATTAAATCTTTATTGGAGTTGCAATCCTTTTAATCCCATTAATGTTTATCGTTGCAACTTGAAAGAAAGTGTATGCTCCATTATAAACTCTTTCCTGTTTAACTAGGAAGTACTCACATTTGAACGAAAGCGAATAGTTGATTTACGGATTGGTCAACCAACGCAGCGAATAGTTGACCGATTATTACGTTTTTGGGAAGTTCGAAATGTCAAAAAAGGTGATGAACTCATGAGTGTATATTTTCTACTCATCGACGAAAAGGTATACCGAACATCATTGCATTGTTTCCAAAATTTATTTGTTTCTTATTATCACAAATGTTAATACTTATTCCAAAAAAAATTTACTTATCACTTTCCTTTTCCCCCTTATAGTCCACTGTTACACAAGGGATCTATTGGTCGTCATCTTTTGAGTGGCTACAAAGATGTGTTCTGTGTAGGAGCTATTTATCTTCTAACCGAGTTTGACGTTGATAGGACTAACGATATATTCAAGCTAATTGATTTCAAACTATCTATTCGTTTCACGGAACGAACTAATATATCAAAATTTAGAGTACCCACTATTGAGATACCTAAAGAGTTTTTTAAGGTTTCGTGATTACGGTGAATTTATTGTGTTGGCTAACAAAAATGAAGAATTACCAGGTAAATAGACATATCAACTTTGTTGATTATTTTTTTTATTTTTCTTTATTCCTAAAATTATGTCTTCTAAGATACTATTTTTCTTTTAATTTTATATTCTTATCGAAGATGTTATTTGTCGAGTCTAACGTATAAGAGATACTAACAACGAACATTTGTTATCCAAGCAAAGAGTTGTTGCTGACCTACAAATGGCAAGGTATATATATTTTTATATTTTTGTAAATTCCAATGTTAAAATATTACTCTAAAAGTGTTATATTTCTTTTTGTCATTTTTATTTTTAAAAGTGTTTGTTTAATTGTTATAATTCCCACGACATTTGTGTGACTGCATGGGATACAAAAGCTGATGAATTTCGTTTGAAACTGTAGAACACAAAGAAACAACTAAATAACTACGAGTGATTTTTTTGCAATGTCTATGTAAATATTTATGAAGACCGAAGCGAGAGAAAAAAAAAGAATTTCGAAAATGCAAATATTTTTTTTGCAATGTCTTAAAAGGGTTGTGAGAAAACCAGCATGCAATATTAATGTATATATGTATATAGCTACGTACAAAAACAAAAGTGCATATTAATGAAATCCATCAATATAATATGATATTAGTTTATGATATACAAAAAAATATTTAAATTTATAAATCTAACTCAAACATATTATTATTATATCATTTCTTTATTAAAATTATATAAATAAATTTAGTATATATAAAAATAATAAACAGCGCATGCGGTGTTTTTTTCTAGTAATAAAACAAATTCGGAGATGATAGAGGGAATAATAATGTCAGCCGTGTCTGCCACGTGTCTTTTCTATGTGGTAGAATTTTTGTTTGATTGTTCAACGCTTTTCTCCAAACTTTGTTCAATTTCCAGTTTTTTATTCTTTCCGAATATATTACAGATGAAAATGGTAAAACCCAATTCTTTCAATTTTAATATTTTTCATAACAATTACACAAATCAAATCAAATCAAGTCATGAACAAAATTATAACCATTTTATTCCAAACCATATGGGAAACAAATCGAGAATCAGTTGCAATGTAAAATAATTTAACTTAGTTCGGATTCAATTCCGTATAATTCGTCTCACTGAATAAAACCCAAATAAAAATTAAAAACGAATGTGGTGAAAAAACACAAGCTTAAAATCTCAAGCATATGATTAAACATAAAAACCTAATTTGGATAGATCAACCGGTGAAATAGGGACGCAAAACGTCTATCCTATCCCCGAGTTCAAGTCTCATATTGGGGAAATGAGTGCATATTCTAGTCATATGGCTTGCTCCGTTTCTAAAATTAGTCTGGATCTCGGTGCAGGATACCCAATTATCCAAAAGAAAACATAAAAGAACAACAACACAAACCAAAAAAAATACAATCTTCCGCGGATCACCATATTTCTTCGGCAACGCTCGTTTGGCGACATGCATAGGATAACTCCAATGATTTAAAAATATCCGAAATATGAAAACATCAAAAAAGAAGAATTCTTTCTCAAGAAAGCGGATAACGAAATCCAAAATGTTAACTGCAATAGCTCACGATACTTTTCCAAAAGTAGAATCATTTTTTCGTGTACCAATTCGTAGATCACGAATGCCG
>NW_010969242.1:118306-133200 GCF_000463585.1 Tarenaya hassleriana | reverse complement strand
AATGCCGAGTGGAGAATCCTTTTTGTGTGGCTGTGAATTGCAACGCATCGTTAACGCAATGCGTTTGATGGGTTCAGAAAAAGAATCAAGGCAACAAAAGGTTTGTACCTTTGAAATCATGTCTCGTTTCATAAAGGGTAGTGTTGAAATCTTCTAGATCAGACTCTTTTCGAAGACGCCTTTGCGTTCTGCGCGCAGATCCGTTGCAGTTTTGTCCATTTCAATGTCACCTTCTCATTGCCACCTGCTTCCCTCTCGAATGTCTTCTGACCCCAAACATGCCAGAGAACAACCACAAGACCTTGGAGTTACGCCGAATTTCTATATGTCACCTTCTCAAGGCGCGGCTGGCTCTAACTGTCACGTGACGTAGTAGATATCAATGGTGCATAGCGCTTGATCCTCGAGAGAAGAGAGGGCTTGGCCGTTTTTTTTTTGGCCAGGATGATCAAAGAAATCAGTGTTATACCTGCTGCCAAGGGAAGGTTTATGTGTCTCCCATTGCTTGTACGGTTCTCACCTGCACTCAGAAGAGTATGAATCCGTGTTAGATACTCCAGAATGTTTTCAGTATAGTTGTTGATTGTACTGATGATGAGAACCGAAAAGATACCCATTGAAGAACATACAGTAAGTTGTATGCAGATTCACGGCCATAAGGCCCCTCCACAGATAACGCGAATTTGGGACAAGAATCGGCTGGAAACTGTTTGGTTTTCTTTACCCCTTTTTTTTGCTATGTTTCAGATAGCATCAAAATTCCGTCCATTAGCTTCGCTGTCTTCCCAGCAAGAACCCCTATGTGATGCTTTTCATCAAGCGAAGTCGGCGACATGCTGAAGGTCTGCCATTATATAGCCGTGACAGTTCTCACACATGAAGCAAGATGAAGCTCAATGCATTATTCCGCAAATCTGGTATTCCCTGAATGGACAAAGTCAGTAGTTGTAAACATCAAAGAAATGAAAGTTTCAAAACTAAGGTCCTTTTGATTCAGATTGAAAAAAAATAACACGCTGATTCTGAAATAAGGATTTCAACTATCAACAATGAAGATGAATGAATATCACACCAAAAACTATGCATTATAGTTGGTCTCCGACGTGAAATGCGCAGAAGAAGACAGAGACTACATATGATTGATGGGTGTGGTAGAAAAGCTTTATAATGTTTCCTCACTCGGTGAAGTGATGTAAACCCACACAAAAAGAAAGCTCCTGGAAAGTAAGAAATACCATTAACAATGTACCCAAAAAACTTATAAGAAGCAAAAAAAAGGTAACGAAAATACAATCAAAGCAGAATCTTGCAAGCTGAATTAAGACAGCCAACGGAATCGCATAGCAGAGGCCACAAAGGGAAACAATTGCCATACACGATATGGTGGAGTGTGTTCAAAAGAACAAAAACACCATGAATAACAGTCCAATCATCCCAAAAGCAAAAACTATCGCCAGTTAGCAACAAATTACAAAAGGCTGAACAAAAGAGCCGCAAGAATCAGCAAGTAACGAGAGTTGCACATTAGGAAGCCCCCATCGAGATCCCGTAATGACACATCAGTACTACGAATAAAGGTGATAAAATTCAAGCTTGAATGAAACCTGATAACGACAATGATAAGGGTTATGCATATAAATCATGCTGCAAGAAAAGATACAGCACCTTCCTTCTTTGGGATGAGATAGGAGATTTCGATATCTTTGACATTCACGACACAAAAAGAAACGTGTACGACAAAGTTCAAAAATTAAACGGCTACATTTTGTATTTAACATGAAGATCAACTTGTCACTTGCACAAAACATGCTTGGTGAAAAGTTTCCTCTCCTCGCCATAGAATTAAAATCAAATACCATACAACACAGAGAAGACAAAAATGACAAGAACATGACCACTGAAAATCCAGAACACGCTTCCTGTATTTCAAATAAGGAAAAAACTATGTACACAGACATTTCCAACGAAGAGTGAGCAGGAAGTGAAAGAAAGCAGAAGAATGTAACCTATATACTGAAGTGAGTGTCTGATTTCCATTTCCTTACGAAGTGCCTGACGTCTGCCCAGTTGTGAAAAGGTCAAAGACATCAACTACTGTGCCTCAACCCATTTTCGGGAGAACCAACTTGGTCTAAGTTCGAGCGGCATTTCACCCCTAACCACAACTCATCCGTTGATTTTCAAAATCAGATACAACTCTGTGACAGCAATTTTCAGTTCAGTTCTTTTCGTTAATTCTTTATCTGTCTGTCCAATCAAATCAATCCTTTCGTTCATTCGCTGATAAATGGAATTGGACTAGCTCCCCATTCTTTTTGCGCCTTTCGTCTTTCCTTTGCTAGCAGCCCTTTATGTCCCCGTTGTTTTCTTTCTCCCGAGACTCTTGGCCAGCAGTATTTTTACCATGTGTTTGATTTCATACAATAGTTTGCCCAGACATTCACTAAATAAGGTCTATAAGCTGATGCTAAACCAATCTGCATATGAAAAATTGAAATCGACACAAAATAGACAAAGATTGAGGTAGAATATAACTAGCTCAGAATATCCTAACTCTGTCACAATAGAGAATATATCATGCAATAAAACTGAAGGACAAAAAACCTCATAAGAGTTTCATGATATTTTTCGTGTTCTCTAAGAATATAGATAAATGTCGTGTAACTCCAACCTCTAGCATGGGAAATAATTCCTGTTTCAGCACTACGTGTTCATGCACACAATGCAAACTCATCAGAAACCTCAAATGTGCTAGGAGAAATTCATAGCAAAAAATTAGATAAATAACAGTACACAAGAGGATATCGCTAAATTTGCTCGTACGACAATTGAAACACAACAATCCTAGCATAGAAACATGAATTCAGAGCACTTTTATTAAAATTTATACATTCAATCATGTCGACCATTGCAACTTGAACCCGAGATGGCAAGTACTAAAGCTCAATGCATCTCCGGATGCAAAATCCGTAAGGATTCCAAAGGACATCGGCATGCCTCAAAGTGGGTAATCAAAGTGATTATTATAGGCAATATTCTTGCAATCTGAACAAATTTGGCCTCCAGATATTCGCTCAATGCTAAGACTCAATCCAAACAGTGACGAACAAGACAATTTACTTCCATTATTTTTGCTTCTCCGAAGATAGAAAATCAATCATCGACAATCAGAAATGTCTGAATTCAAAAAATACAAAGTGCAAAGTGAACAAGTTCCTCCGATATAAGCTACGGAATTTGTTGCGCCGAGTCCAAACAGAACCAGTATTCAAGCAGATTCGAATCCCCTTTCTGACCTAACAACACCTCAAGGTACTATGATGTCTGATTCTACGAATTACCTCCACTCGATACGAATCGGACAACGAAGGTTCACGTGAAAATGAAAAGTAAAAGGTGAAAGTTACCGGGCTTGGCGGAGGCGACGACGGCTCCGATCATAATTCCGATCGTCTCTTGTAAAAAACCTGAAACGATCGCGACTGCCGTCGGGGCCTGTGAAGCCGAAATTTCTCCGATCATCGAATTAACCTCACTGTTCCGGTGGATATGCTTTTAATAATTTTCTTACAAACAAAGAAAGAACTATCAAATTAGAACTATTGTGAATTATTATGTATCACCATATTGAACATTTTAGTTTTCTTAATTTTCTGAGACTATTTTTAGTAAAAACGTGGAACCAAGAAATATTCTTCACAAAAATTAAAATTTCTATAAAATGTAAATATAAAGATTTCAATAAGAATCAAATTATATTGATATAGAATAATGGGAACAATCTTAACAGAAATGTATTTTTGTGTAAAATGTAAATATAAATTTTTTGATAAGAATATTAAATGAAATTATTAATAAAATAGAAAACAATTATCTGAACACTATGCTTAATAAAAATTTTAAATTTTAAAACTATTCTAAATAGCATTTTCATTGTGCAGAATTTAAAAGTGGAAAAGGTGGAGGTCAAACTTTTTTGGAATTTGCGTATATCATCAAATTTAATCAATAAAATTTATAAATTCTTTTTGTAGTAATTAAAAATTTTAGCTTTATTTTTAATAATATTTATTGTTAATAATAAAATTTTTTTTTTGAAAAGAGTCCAAGTTTATAAAAATCTTATTAGAAATATAATTAATTTTCAATTTTTTGAAATAACTCTAATTATTATCAATGAAAAAATATGAATTTAATCGAAAGATTAATTATATGAAATTAATAATAAAATTAAATCTTAGAACTATTGTTACGGTTTCAGATTTATATATTTCTTGAATAATAATATATAATAATTATCTCTAAAAAATTATGAAATTATTGTTTCAAGTATTTTTTTTAAATTTCCTTGTAAAAATAATATAGAAAAATTAATTATTTCTTTCTCGCTGTTTCTCAAAGCTTGCGAGCAAGACAACCAATTGATCTTCCTGTCAATATTTTTTTTTTTCTCTCGGTTGATTAAAATAATTACATAAAGACTTTGGATTTTGGTCAGAAACGAAGCCACTTTGTTGTTTTTTTTTATTTCTTTGAACCAGTAATTGCACGTGTGAATACCGAAGCCTATTCAATTGAAAAGTATGCGGTCCACTACAAAATGGTATATGTGATATTGAGGGTGACGTGAGCAAGGATTTACATGGTTTCGATTTTGGTCCACTACAAAACCGGTTTGAATTTGGTTTAATTCGGACCTAGGTTTATAAATTTTGTGTGATTCAGAGTTTGTATGCTCTTCAAATCTACTTTAGAGAAGACTTCTAAACTGAAATTGGTTTGTACGGTCTGGTTCAGTTTGGTTCGGGGAAATTGAGCTTAATATCAAGCTTGGTTCGGTTTGTACGGTTTAGTTTTATTCGGTTTACTTTGTATTAAACCGAAAATGATGACGTATGAGAGAGAGAGATGATCAGGTTGGGTTTTGTTTTGGTTGCTGTATTATTATCTAATGGGATAATAAATGGCTCGTGCTAATTCGCCTCATAGATGTTGACTTTGTTCTCTCTGTTAACTCCATCAAACGACTCTATTAATTGTATTATTATTATTTTTGGGTAAGTTATTAATTGTATTATTGCTGCTTTAATAATGCATATATACTTTTTTAGTGTCTTTGCTAGTGATTATAGGCCGTTGAAGTTAATTGATTGGTAAAACTATTACCATAGAATAGGAAGTTTTTATTTTAATTATTTGTTTTATTTTCTTGTAGAATCTTAGGTTTCGTTAGTTTTGCATAGTTTTCTTTTTAATTTAGCTAATATTTAGGGAAGTCTAAAATAATATTTAGGAGATTTCTGCATTATCTCTACATTTTTTAGACTTTGAATTCCAGCCAAAACTAAACGGCTCTTTTCAATTATATCTCTATCATTTTTAATTTAGTTTTTTTTATATTCAAAATTGGGTGATTCAACTAATAAAAATGAATCAAATCTCCTTCGTAATCCGGATTCGAATTCTCGAGAGAAATATTTACATAAAATTTTACGGTCTTTTGAAAGATATAGTGGAGACAAAAATCCCGATGAACTTCATAGATCGTCATTAGATATTCGAAGATATTATACCGTTTGTAGTTTGAAGAATTTATTACACTATTAAAACCCTACTTGACCAACTACTCGATGGGGGACCCACACGACTGTATCAAGACAACTCATTTATCCTTTCTTGCTAAAGGTTGGGTTTTTTTAAATGTTTTGTCTTGCGATTTGGCCCGAGTATTTGGGTAGGTGTCTTCTTCGTAAACGCCCTTTTTTAAAATCTTCATATATATCACTTTCGTTATGTGTTGTTATAATATTGCCGATGTGAATTGACCAAGTTTGAATGGTCAATCGCCGCTTTCTTACAAGCTTTGTCTTCCCAAGCTCCTGCCTCTTTGTTCAAAGTCTTCCAATTTTGTTAGTGTATATGTTTTTTAAAGGCACACTTGTGTGTTCGCCACATGTGGGTTTCTTTAATGATTGCTAGGAGGTTTCGGCAAATTCAAGAAAAGACGATTCTCTGCTTTTGATCTTCGTGGGTTTCTGTTTTGGTTTGAAACATGAGTTCGAGTTCAAGAGTTCGAACCCTCTTGCTCGTCCTCATGATGGCTTCCGTCCAAATTTGTTCTGTAACATCTCAGACAAATAGTGGTGACAGTAAGTGTTTTTCGATTCCCTCGTACATTTCTGGTGGATGGTTTCACGTAGAGACGCTATTGGATGATTTTCCGCGAGAAATTTTGTCATAGGATCGGCATAGTGAACATTAGGAGCCACTATTGTAACATTTGCAGGTGCTGGTTTGAAAGCTCTGATGAATGAATGGAAGAATTTCCCACCAAACTGGAAAGGCTCAGATCCTTGTGGAAGCGGTTGGGTCGGAATTTCATGCACGAATGGCCGTGTGACGTCTATGTGAGTTTCCTGCCAATATATATACATATATATATATATACACGCCATTGTCGGCTGTATATTCCGGAGAACTATCACGATCTCTGCGCGTTTCAGATCACTAGCGAACATGAATTTGAAGGGAACGCTTTCTGGAGACATTTCAGCATTGTCTGAACTGCAGATCCTGTGAGTATTTTATGCTTTGACTACTTTACAATATTCGTGCATATATCCGTCTTTGTATAAACTTGGGATTAAGACGATGTTGTTGTTGTTCCGAGTCAGAATGTTCATCTACACGGTTATGCACTTGGTCCCGAGTTTTGGTCTTCCCTTTTGAATTTTGATACCGTAGTTTTTATGCTCCGATGATCAATTTGTTCTCACTTTGTTCAACGGGATTTTGTCGTAGGGATTTGTCTTACAACCTTGGTTTGACTGGAACACTCCCATCGGCAATCGGACAGCTGAAGAAGTTGAAGAACTTGTAAGCGAAGTTCATCATCCGACAAAAAGAAGCTCTGTCTTTTCCTAGTTGCCTCTGACCGTATAACTCTTGTCTCTGTCTCTCTTCTCACTTCCAGGATCCTTGTCGGCTGTGGGTTCGCCGGTCCAATTCCTGAATCGATCGGTTCCCTTTCTCAGTTGGTATATCTGTAAGTTTTTAGCTTGGCTTTATCTTTCGCCGGTCCGGCTTATTGGTGTACAAAACATACTCAATAGTCTTCTGTTCCCCCATGGCAGATCATTGAATTCGAATCAATTTAGTGGAAGAATCCCACCTTCTCTTGGGCAGTTATCAGATCTCTATTGGTTCGATATAGCTGACAATCGGATCGAAGGAAGCATTCCAGTATCAGATGGAACGTCACCGGGCCTCGACATGCTTGTCAATACAAAGCACTTGTACGATGTTCCGTCTCTCGTATCCGCATTCTCGTTGAAAAGTCCCCTTTTGCTGCTATGCAGTTTCCATCTTTAATCCAAGGTAGCAAGCGATAACTCAGCGTTTGTCTTCTTGCAGTCATTTTGGACAAAACAAGCTTTCGGGTGAAATCCCGGAAAAGCTCTTCAGCTCGAGCATGACCCTGTTACATGTGTATGCTCCATTTGATTTCCCGGTTTTTGTGCTTGAAATTGCTTTGATGGTTATGGCTAATGCTACTGTTTTCAACCAGCAAAACTGTTTCATAGGAACATCTTCTATATATATATATATATATATATATATATAACATGTCTTCCTCTCTGTTGACAGGCTATTTGATGGCAACCAACTGATAGGAAAAATTCCGGACAGCCTCGGCCTCGTTAAATCTCTGGAAGTGGTGTAAGCAAAACTAAGTTTATGTGGCTGCTTGTTTTTGCTTAGAATTCAGATGGCTATTCAACTTCTGTTCTGCATTTGTTACAGGCGCCTCGACAGGAATTCAATGAGCGGAAGCGTTCCGTCCAGTCTTAATAATCTGACAAGTCTTAGCGAACTGTAAGTGAACTGTACTGTAGTGGAAGCCCCAAGTAGTTTTAGTTTTGTCCTTCTGGTGTGTTTTATTGGAGTTTAGGCTTTTGCTTTGTATGTATGTATACTCATATATGACAGTGAACTCATTTCCTCAGGTACTTGGCCAACAATAACTTCACTGGTGGCCTCCCAAATCTAACCAGCTTGATCAGCCTCTACACACTGTAAGCGTTAAATACGATCTTAAACCTCTTTCTTCTTCCATGTGGTTCAAACGTTCATGCCTCTATGTGGTTGTAATGTCACAGGGACCTCAGCAATAACAGTTTTGACCCATCAGGGATTCCACCATGGATCTCTGGGTTACAGTCTCTGTCAACATTGTATGAACAACTCTCTCTCTCTCTCTCTCTCTCTCTCCCACCTCCATGTGTCTCAACTAATTAAGCGTTTCAGGAGGATGGAAGATATACAACTCCAAGGTCCAATTCCAACCTCTCTCTTCAGTCCTCCTAATTTGCAGACTGTGTGAGTAATCCACTTTCATGTCACTGTTCCATTGGCAAATCTCTGAACTGTGAAATCCATACTGAAAAGGTGTTTTGCTCGGGCATTACAGGACTCTACGACTTAATCAACTAAACGGCACCTTGGACTTTGGCCGTAACTACAGCAGCCAGTTGGAATCCGTTGATCTACAGGGCAATGGCATATCTGTATACAGACAAGGAGCTCAGAACAGCATTCGAGTAATGTAAAGACATTCTTCCTTCTGTTGTCTGATTTTGCAATGCTTTGCCATTTGAAAGAACTTACATGTCAATCTTGTCTCTGGTTAAACACCGATTTCTTGTTTTATTACCCGCAGATTGGCGGATAATCCAGTGTGCCGAGAATCCGGGCAAAAGCCAACTTATTGCTCGGCTATCCAACCCGATTCATCTTTTTCCACCTCTCCGGAAAACTGCATAGCTCTTCTTCAATGCGGCTCGGGAATGATTTCTAGTCCCAAGTGCAGTTGTGCATATCCATACACAGGAACCATATTCTTCAGGTCTCCTTCGTTTTCGGGATTCGTCAACTCGACCTACTTTGTGGTTCTTCAGCAAAACATAACGAGTTTCTTCCAGCGATACCGTTATCCCGTGGATTCTGTTTCTCTCAGCAATCCAAGAGAGGATCAAACCAATCACCAGCTTCTAATAGGCCTGAGAATCTTTCCATCCGGCCAGGACAGTTTTAATCGTACGGGAGTCTCAACTGTCGGCTTTGCTCTTAGCAATCAGACTTATAAGCCGCCAGATATTTACGGACCTTACGTTTTCAGGGGCGACGAGTACACTCACTTCTCAGGTACGAGCAAGCATTATATACAGAATTCTTGAAAAAGATACTATCGACATGTCCGAAAATATTCCGGCTTTCTTTCTAGATGGAGGAAACGGGTCCAAGTCGTCCAACACGGGCATTATCATCGGAGCTGTAATTGGAGGCATTGTTCTGCTGTTGCTGTTAACCATAGCTGGTATCTACACTTATCATCAGAAGAAGAGAGCAGAGAGAGCAACAGAACAGAGTAATCCTTTCGGTAAGACGAAGAGCTTTTCAGACAAGATCTGTGTCACACATGACAGTGCTTAAAGATTCTTACTGCACGAAAATCTCCATATGCAGCGAAATGGGACACCAGTAAGAACAGCATTGACGCTCCTCGTTTAACGGGAGCCAAAGCTTTTACATTCGAGGAGCTGAAGAAATATACTGACAGCTTTTCAGACACAAACAATATAGGGATCGGGGGTTATGGGAAGGTCGGTCTAACGCTCTTTTACTAACTTCTCGCTTTTGCGCATACAAATGTATGGCCTTCCATTATCGAATTTGAAATGTTTAAAGGTTCTCAAGGTAAACAATATTCTTAACCTACAGCCAAGCGCCTAGAGTTCATCCCCATGAGTTCATTTCTGCGACATTTTCGGACGCATGACCTTTTTCCCTTGAACTCGTGTTCTTTCTCGTACAGGTTTATAGAGGAATTCTCCCGTCTGGGGAGATCATCGCAATAAAACGAGCTCAACAAGGATCTTTGCAGGGAGGGCTAGAGTTCAAAACCGAGATCGAGCTCCTTTCCCGTGTCCACCATAAGAACGTCGTCAGGCTCTTGGGATTTTGTTTCGACCAAGGTGAACAAATACTGGTTTATGAGTACATACCAAACGGCTCTCTGAGAGACAGTCTATCGGGTAACTAACTCTTTTCCTTGGTCGATAACTAATCATTTGGACAGATCTTTCTTCCCTTTTTGTCTGAAACTGGAAGTGTAGAGACCAAACACAAATCTGATCTCTGTGGCAGGGAAGAGTGGAATCAGTTTGGATTGGACAAGAAGACTGAAAATAGCACTTGGTGCAGCAAGAGGACTGGCATATCTTCACGAGCTTGCCGATCCTCCGATCATACACCGGGACGTTAAATCGAACAATATATTACTCGACGATACTCTGACCGCAAAGGTTGCCGATTTCGGTCTTTCCAAACTCGTGGGTGACCCTGAGAAAACTCATGTCACCACCCAAGTTAAAGGGACCATGGTGAGTAACCCACCCTTTGGATCAGAATGTTTCAGTTAGCATAGTGGCTCTTTACATAAATTCATCGTTTAAATCTCTCCTGAGAGGCGATTTTTCTGTCGTGGTGCAGGGCTACTTGGATCCGGAGTACTACATGACGCAGCAGTTGACGGAAAAGAGCGATGTTTACAGCTTTGGCGTGGTAATGTTGGAGCTATTAACCGGGAGACAGCCTATAGAGCGAGGAAAATATGTCGTGAAGGAGGTAAAGGCGAAGATGGATAAATCGAGGAACTTGTATGACCTGCAAGAAATCCTCGACCCGTCGATCATTGTGAGCACAACCTTGAAAGGGTTCGAAAGGTTTGTCGACGTGGCACTGACGTGCGTGGAGGAGTCCCGGGAAGGCAGGCCGTCGATGGGCGAGGTGGTGAAAGAGATCGAAAACATCATGCAGATTGTCGGTGTGAATCCCAACACGGATTCAGCATCGAGTTCTAGGACCTACGATGAAGCGAGCAAAGGATCGAGTAATCCTTACGGCAAGGGATCCTTCGAGTACAGCGGGATTTTCCCGTCTTCAAAGATCGAACCGAAATGAAAATCTTCGCTTTTTGATCATTTGTTGCGTACTTTCTGTAAGCAGATACCTGAGGTAAAGCTTTGGATTTGCAGAAATCAGACAAAAGCAAACAATGTAAAGGGGGTTTGTTCTTTTTCCTGGTTCGTGTATATATGGAATTCAGTGATTTGTCATTATGTTTCCTCAGCTTCACAAGAGCAAAAGACAGTGTCTGTCCCTTTGATGAACTAATGTGTGAATGTATCAGTCAGTGGCTAATAAAAAACATCGACGTACAAAGTTTTTATATTTCGTCTTAACTGTATTCCGACAACCAAAACATAATCTTGGTACGAGAGTTTAGCGGTCTCTTTGCTCGGCCGAGTAAATCCTGAGAAAAAACTGTTCGTTTTTGTACAGAGAACTTGCTCGGGCCGACCAATTCAGTTGGCGAATTATTCGTTTTTTTTTTTTGCAAAGAGTTCCAAAACTTAAGAGAAAATCCCATATTCCCCATGAATTTTTGTTAATATTCTCAACTTCTAAATCAATTTTTAATTTGGCAAAAACTTATATAAAAATTCAAAAAATTTCATAATCTCACACCAAATCGCAAAATGTGTTTCAATATCGTACATAACTGCATCGAAATCCTATTATATGAAACATAAATTATTTAAATCACAAAAAATTCAAATTCTCTAAACCAAAATTGTTTAAATCATTGAAATTCCTAAAAGTCAAAGCAGACAGAAATTGCGAAAACCTATATTTACCGGAGAAATTGCAATATATTTTGCGATTTAGTGTGGTATTTCGGAAACTTTTGAATTCATGTGTAAGTTTTTGTCAAATTAAAAATTGATTTAAGAATTGAAAATATTAACAAAAGAGAAATATGAGATTTTTTCAAAATTAAAATAAGTTATCTTGGAAAGAGATTTCTTCTATTTTATTACTACGGTTTTAAATAATATATATAAGAGTATTTTTCTAAAAAAACATAAATTTAAGTGACATTTGTTTTAAAGAAAAATCCTATCCCACACATCTTCAATCGTATTTCAACCTATTGTGTGGATACCGATAGAGTGTGTTGGCAAAACTCAAAACCTCCTTCACGACGTAACTGATTTTAGTAAAAGGAAAATGGAACCTTAAACTTCAATCTTTGTATTGTTTTAAAATCTATGTATATATAATCTAAAGGGTTAGTACTTAGTATAGATGGTTCACTGATAACTCCTATTCTTCTCTATATTTTGATGAGAGTTTGTCTAGGTTTTATAGGATAATCACATACATTCATAGGCATTCTAGGCGTGTTAGGATACAAAACCCGGTTGTGCTCTAGTTTTGCATAGTTACAGGTTTCGGAGATGATTGGACTCGAAAAGGAGCTAATTGGAGCGTTAAAGGAGAAGTCCGGATGAGGTACTCATGTTGCGACATCAATAACTTTCTCTACAGAGGTCCAAATCGTGCGAGACCTATACCATTGGAAAGAGCACTTCAAGAGCTTCGCGTAGACACCAAAATCGCGTAAATCCGACACCGGAGCAGAGAGTTATGAGCGAATTCGTGAAGACCAGAGAACTGCCGGTGCAGGGCCGATTCCGGCTGGAATCGGTCCGGATCAGGAACGCACAACTCGACCCCAGGAATCTGGATCCGGTCCGGATCCACCTGGAATCGGTCCGGATCCAACCAGAAACCCTAATTCGCGATTTTCAGCATTGGAATGGGATTAGAACTCTTGGGAGCCACCCTAGGGTTATAAAAAAGCCCTAGCCACGTCCTAGTAGAGGGGAGAACATTAGAGAACACCTAGATACAGATTTTTGGAGAGTTTTTGGGGAGAGAAGAATAGAAGTTCACGGGATTTCGGGAAGAAGAAGGAAGATTCGATCGTGGAGACTACACATCTACATGAGCTTTTCTCTCCTTTCTTTTATCTCTTCTTCTCTGTTCTTTCTATTGTTTTCTATGAACCGTGAGTAGATCCACGACTATGGGTTAGGGATTCGTATGTGTTTTGGGTATGTTTGAACCCTAACTTGGATTTCGGTTTTGATTTGATTCGGTTCTATTGATTTGCACTTTTATTGGATTGATGTTTGCTAACCCCTTGATCAATTATCTTGGATTCTGAACCACATAGAGATATGGGTTTGTTTCGGATCAAAATCAATAGGATAGATCGTATTATTCACACAGAGATATGGCTTAATCGATCTAGGGTTGATGATAGCGTTCTTTATGCACCTAGGGTTAACTTGAATAGATCGAGAGATTGACGAGTTACTCTGTAGGTAGGGAGTTAGTAGACCGAGAGGTGAATTCTCTATCTTTCTTGCTTGATGATTCCCGAATACAAGTCATAATCGTTATTCATGCATGCTTAGTAAATACCCATACACGCGAATACGATCCCGACACCCGTAGTCATCCTTGTTTGATAGGTCACTCGTTTTTATTTACTTTCTTATATTATTTTCCATTGATTCTACATATTTCCACCATCACTTGCTTGCTTGCTTTGATCTATTTTCGATCTAGATTTGGATTAAGCATCCGGTCCTCGTGTTCGACCCCGTGTTACGACGATCCGTATCCTTGCGGTGAGTTGTGAATCAGGTTATATATTTTAGACTCGATACACACGTATCAAGCACACATTGATTGTCGTCGACGAACTATTCAATTTACGGATTCGACGGGACATTTTGAGTTCGTTGGGGACAAGGTACAAACGTCATTCCCGATTATATCAGCCCTCCGAGCTAGAAACATGGTTCGAAAAGGGTGTCATGCCTTTCTCATCGTGATTACTGCATCAAAGGAAGTTGATGGGAAGCTTGAGGACACTCCAGTGGTTCAAGAATTCGGGGATATATTTCCAGACGACTTGCCTGGACTACCACCACAGAGAGAAGTCGATTTCTCTATTGATGTGATACCGGGTACAGAGCCGATATCCAAGACACCATATCGGATGGCTCCCATGGAGATGGCAGAGTTGAAGAAACAATTGAATGAATTAGTGGAGCAGGGATTCATTCGACCCAGTGTATCTTCTTGGGGTGCACCCGTACTATTTGTGAAGAAGAAGGATGGCACTATGCGACTCTGTATTGACTATAGAGGACTTAACCAAGTAACCATCAAGAATCGGTATCCATTACCAAGGATTGATGAGTTACTTGATCAGTTACAGGGAGCAAAGTGGTTTTCCAAGATTGATTTACGATCAGGATACCATCAGATTCGTGTGAAGGTGGAGGACGTACCGAAGACAGCCTTCCGTACACGATATGGCCACTTTGAGTTTGTTGTCATGCCGTTCGGACTCACGAATGCCCCAGCAGTCTTCATGCAATTGATGAACCGAATATTCATGGATTATCTGGACGAATTCGTCATTATCTTCATTGATGACATTCTGATATATTCTCCAGACCAACAAAGTCATGAAGAGCACTTGCGGAAAGTGTTGCTACGTCTGAGGGATAACCATCTGTATGCCAAGTTCAGCAAATGTGCATTTTGGTTACAGGAGATTGGCTTTCTTGGACACGTAGTCTCCGCTCGTGGAATTCAGGTGGACCCAGCAAAGATCGAAGCTGTTATTGAGTGGAAGACGCCTGCTAATGCCACGGAGATCCGGAGTTTCCTAGGATTAGCAGGCTATTATCGTCGATTCGTGGAAAGTTTTGCCAAACTGGCGAAACCAATGACAAAATTGACGGGGAAGAAGTGCTCTAGTTTTGCAGAGTTACAGGTTTCGGAGATGATTGGACTCTACCGATTATACTAGGCCGCCCGTTCTTAAACACGGCCGATGCGGTGGTTCATGTTCGTGCTGGTCGTCTTACGATGAAGATAGGTGACGAGACGGTGGAGTTCACCTT
>NW_010969242.1:115833-116548 GCF_000463585.1 Tarenaya hassleriana | reverse complement strand
GAACCCTCCACGATGATTATTAAAGATGTTCAAGAGACCAGAGAGCCACCACCTAGCATGGGGACGCGTGATAAAGCGGATTGGAGTCTAGAGAATGTCCCGAAGGTCAAATTGAAGCCCTTACATCAAAGGCTTAGGACAAAGGAACACATAGGACCATCATTGGAGAGAGGTACGTATCCTGCTCATAATCCTATATATGTTTTTGAACCTTCTATTACAGGTTGTCGAGCATGAGCAACGAGCAAGAGAGGATCGAAACGAGCAAAATCATCGCTCAAACGTCCACAAGATCACCTCCTTCACAAGTTTGGAAACCCAAGGAGGATAGAAGGCTCAAGCATCCACGAGGTCCAAAAGAAGCGCTTAACGCTCAACATCAAGGGTGGCGAAAGATCGAATATCTTCGCCTCTCAGACCCTCCCATCATTTGAGCAAGATAGGTCGAGCTAATGACGTTAAACAAGAGCTTCTCGGGAGGCAACCCGAGCATTAGGTAACTTTTCTTTCTCTTCGTAGCGTAGGTAGTAGTTTTGCATATCACCTTGCATTAGTTGCATTTACACGTTTTCTTTCTTTTCATATAGATGGGTTTTTGTTAGGTTTGCATGACTGCATTTGACATATAGATTTAGGTTCATATAGGTTCACGTGCATACCTCGAAAACCCGTTTTGAACATCATTTGGAGGATTTGTGAGATGATAGAGTAGGAC
>NW_010969242.1:111876-115310 GCF_000463585.1 Tarenaya hassleriana | reverse complement strand
GTGAGTTAACTTCATTGCGAGCGAACGAATTTCGCAGAGCTAAGCCTTCTCTATCCCTTTTATTGGTTCTTTCCATACGTTGTTTTCGATTCTACTTTTTCGGGCGAGAGTCTACACCGTGGACGGTGTATGGTTCAAGTCTGGGGGGGTGGATAATGAGTGCATCGATTGATGGTTCGGGTCTAAGTTGTGGGTCGGACATCGCATCAAAAGAAAAAAAAATATATATAAAAAACAAAGAGAAAAGAAAATAAAGAGAGAAAATGATGTCCTTCAACTTCAACGTCCTAGAAACCCGAGGTGCTAGCGTTCATTAAAGAAATTCTACAAAAAGGTAAAAATCCAGGTACAGAGTAGAACTAAGATCGAATAGGCTAAGTTGAGATAAGGATAGGTTCGGAAATAGGCTTGGTGTGTTGTAGAAATTTTAACGGGTTCTAGGTGGCAATAAAAATCCCATGGCTAGGTAGAGTAGTCTTTGGTAGGAAGATCATAGTAGACCGGTTTGAGTACGATTCTCGGGAAACTAGTATTGGATGGATGTTTTGCTTTTGATCTCTCGCGATGATGCTATTTGATGTTCGTCATTCCCTGTTTTGCAGATTTTATTCCTTCGTTCTTTACTCGAGGACGAGCAAAGGTTTAAGTCTGGGGGGATTTGATAACTCCTATTCTTCTCTATATTTTGATGAGAGTTTGTCTAGGTTTTATAGGATAATCACATGCATTCATAGGCATTCTAGGCGTGTTAGGACACAAAAGTCGGTTGTGTTCTAGTTTTGCAGAGTTACAGGTTTCGGAGATGATTGGACTCGAAAAGGAGCTATTTGGAGCGTTAAAGGAGAAGTCCGGATGAGATGCTCATGTTGCGACATCAATAACTTTCTCTACAGAGGTTCAAATCGTGCGAGATTTATACCATTGGAACGAGCACTTCAAGAGCTTCGCGTAGACACCAAAATCGCGTAAATCCGACACCGGAGCAGAGAGTTATGAGCGAATTCGTGAAGACCAGAAAACTGCCAGCGCAGGGCCGGATCCAACTGGATCCGGTCCGGATCAAGGACGCAGAATTCGACCCCAGGAATCTGGATCCGGTCCGGATCCACCTGGAATCGGTCTGGATCCAGTCTAAAACCCTGTTTCGCGATTTTCAGCATCTGAATGGGAATAGGACTCTTGGGAGCCGCCCTAGGGTTATAAAAAAGCCCTAGCCACGTCCTAGTAGAGGGGAGACCCTTAGAGAACACCTAGATACACACTTTTGGAGAGCTTTTGGTGAGAGAAGAATAGAAGTTCACGGGATTTCGGGAAGAAGAAGGAGGATTCGATCGTGAAGACTAGGCATCGACATGAGACTTTCTTTCCTCTCTTTTATCTCTTTTTCTCTGTTCTTTCTATTATTTTCCATGAACCTTGAGTAGATCCATGACTATGGGTTAGGGATTCGTATGTGTTTTGGGTATGTTTGAACCCTAACTTGGATTTTGGTTTTGATTTGATTCGGTTCTATTGATTTGCACTTTTATTGGATTGATGTTTGCTAACCCCTTGATCAATTATCTTGGATTCTGAACCACATAGAGATATGGGTTTGTTTCGGATCAAAATCAATAGGATAGATCGTATTATTCACATAGAGATATGGTTTAATCGATCTAGGGTTGATGATAGCGTTCTTTATGCACCTAGGGTTAACTTGAATAGATCGAGAGATTGACGAGTTACTCTGTAGGTAGGGAGTTAGTAGACCGAGAGGTGAATTCTCTATCTTTGTTGCTTGATGATTCCCGAATACAAGTCATAATCGTTATTCATGCATGCTTAGTAAATACCCATACACGCGAATACGATCCCGACGCCCGTAGTCATCCTTGTTTGATAGGTTACTCGTTTTTATTTGCTTTCTTATATTGCTTACCATTGATTCTACATATTTCCACCATCACTTGTTTGCTTGCTTTGATCTATTTTCGATCTAGATTTGGATTTAGCAACCGGTCCTTGTGTTCGACCCCGTGTTACGACGATCCGTATCCTTGCGGTGAGTTGTGAATCGGGTTATATATTTTAGACTCGGTACACACGTATCATTCACCATCTTTATTTTTTAACCAGAGATTCGAAGTCTGTCTTGGAAATGGAATTATCCTTCATATCAGTCTTTACCGTTTAGTGCGTTGACTCAGAGATGAACGGTGGTTAGACTTAAAATGCCGGTTCATAATTGAACGTTGTTTAATATCACCTCGTGGTATAACAAATATATATATATATGTATATATATATAAACTGTTTTTATCCTTATCTTAGTAACCGAGTTAGAGAAATATAAGTTTTTAATACCAGATTATTTATGCTAGGCGGTAATCGTTGATTTGGACAGTTAGAAATGCATTTAGGGATAATAAAAGGATGATCTTATTATAAAAATTCAAATAAAAAATTGGCTACAATCAATTGAAATATCATCATTTTTTAATTGATTCATGTGAAAATAAAAAGAGAAAAAAATAGTGTTTTTAATTAAATCACTTTTATATTTTAAAAAAGTTATGGGATTTCATTTATTTAAATTTGATTTAAATTCTTCGCAAAAGTATACACCACATCTTTTGCTTTTGTTAATATATTATCCATTATATTATTTCTTAATAAGTTAATATAGATTGGTAACTTTGACCGTGCATATCAATAATTTCCATCCAAGTAAAAATGCGAATAAAATAGTTAAGGTAGTGAAACAAAAAATTTACTAATATTAAATATTTTCTTCACAATTTTCACATAAAAAGGTTAAAGATTAATTGCAAAATAGGGACTCGAGATTAATTTATAATATTTTTAGATCAACGGATTAAATTTGATGGATATTTATAAAAAAAATTTCGTGTAATTTTAATATATACTATAAGATAATACATGAAAGAGAAACAAAGGGGATCATAGTTAATCACACCCCAACCATCCACATTGATCTGCGTGCCAAATTACCGTAATTTTGAATATCATAGTCGAATTTATTTCTAGTCTTATCTCGATTAATTTCTTTTTAAAAAATTTCGAGTGGTAACATAATTTATAACCTTAAAAAATAAAAAAAAATCAACTATTTTTCTTACATTAAAACACGGATTTAAAATTAGTGACAATAACCTAAATTCTAATAAAATTTAGATGAAACTCGTACGATTACATGTATTACTAAAATATTCAAATCATAAAAAAAATAATAATTAAGAAAATAGCTGATGGCTGCTTTTACCAAATATCCAAAATTTATGGTATTCTTGCTTTTGTTGGAAACACTTTAGTTGGAGAGAGGACCCTTTGATATATTCCCTAAACAACTTCTGCTCATCCAGTCATCGCCGACGACGAAAATGGCGGGGGGGTCCGTTCTTTACTCGAGGACGAGCAAAGGTTTAAGTCTG
>NW_010969242.1:61915-111865 GCF_000463585.1 Tarenaya hassleriana | reverse complement strand
GCGGCGGGCGTTATCCGATCGGTCTTGGAGCGGCTAGAGGATCCGAAAACCCGAACCGACGCTCGGATCTTCCTGTCGGACCTCTACAAGCGTGTCGGATCCTCCGAGGAGTGCCTCCAGACCTACCATTTCCATATCCAGGACATCTTCCTGGATCAGTACGAAGGTATTTGATTCGTTGTTCCTCAAATTTTATCTGTTTTTACCGATCGTTTGAAATTCGGCTTTGAAATGATGTTATGAGCTGGAAAATCTGGTTAGATTGAGCAGCGTAGGTTGGTTTGATGCTTTTCAGAGTGTCTCCGATGTGTTTTTCATGGGTTAGATCTGTTTTGGGTGGCTGAAAAATGGGGTTTCTGGGTTGTTTTCGCCCTATTTTCCCCGAAAGGAATTGGGATGATATATGGTTTGACGGCAGTTCATGACTAGTCAAGGTGTGTACTTGCTTATCCACTGAATGGACGAAGAAATGCATTTTAGCTTTTGAGGGTCGTTGTCGTTTACTTGGGACTGCAGTGAAACGCCACTACTATTTTGAGTAACTTCACTATGTTTTGTACTTCTGTCTCCAAATTTGTCCAATGGTTGTCAATTGGATTTGGTGATCTTTCTTTACGAACAATTAATTACCTATATCACCATACATGTCTTGTCGATATTACCTGTACTTCTAAAAACTAGATCATGGCATAACTGGATCATGGGAAAATTTCAAACCAATATGACATTTAGATACTTTTGAGATACATCAGTTTAAGATATTATTTATGCCTTGTCACAAATAGATGCAATTTTTTGGGATCTGATTGCCAAACTGAAGGACGGATCTTTCAATGGGAGTTGCTCTTTGGTTCTTCTAATCGTCTTGTTATAAGGTCGTATCTGTTATCTGTTTATACTTGATAAGCATAAAAAAAACATGTTCTACAAAAGGAACAAGTTTAACTTGCTCCATATAAGAGCTGCATCTACTTGATGGGTACAAGTAGAATAAACAGGTTAGTAAGTTTACCGCATGATATGGGTATCTTTTGGGGAAAATGAACCAGAGCAATTGATTTGTATGGCTCTGGTTACTAAGACAAGTCGATTATGGACTTTTCTATTGGAATTTAGTTTCTATGTATTTTTAAGTTCCGATCATCGCAACTTGTAGACACTTTTTCTTTCCCATTATTGTAGCTAGAACTAGATACTGGTTTGGTGGGTGACAAAATTAATATTCCACCACATCAAAACCTTCAGACGCACAGGTTTGGACTGTTTGTATAGTAGAGCAAGGGCCCTTTTCTGTCGGATGCTATAGATATTGTATGACATAGATATGATAATAGCCTAGTTATGATTGCATTGGGAAGACCAATGGGTAAAATTTTTTTCTTTAGTATTGCAAAAAAGGCTGAACGGAACTGCAGAATTTTTGGCTGTGGATTATTGACTATATTTTCAATACAATGCGGTTTGCATGACAGTTGATGAACGAGTGCTAAGTAAATGAGTCTGCATCTATTGTACCATTCAACTTCTATACCAGCTTGTTCCGCAGCTAACCATGTGATGCTACGAAAGTGATGTAGGACACTCTAATCTAAGTATCGGTCTAGTTGTAGACCTCTGCTCCCCTTCGAGAATCAGGCAAAAGGAAATTAGATGAAATGGTTAGGAATGATCTGACTTTATCATCACAAGTATTATCAATCTGCCATCTCAACTCATCACAATCTATGTGAACTGTTGCATATTTGCTTACCA
Source organism: Tarenaya hassleriana (assembly GCF_000463585.1). Classification (NCBI taxonomy): domain Eukaryota; kingdom Viridiplantae; phylum Streptophyta; class Magnoliopsida; order Brassicales; family Cleomaceae; genus Tarenaya; species Tarenaya hassleriana. The sequence continues at coordinate 110,113 of NW_010969242.1, read as the reverse complement.
ATATAGGCAATAAGAGCCCTACGAAGAGCATCATCAATGAAAAAGAGTACTGTTTCTATATCTACTTGACAAGTACTAAACTGCCTCGCTAAGTCATTAAGTTTTAGTATATTTTATCAATTATAAAAATAATTGCCACAAGCCTTTAGTGCCCAAAGGTTTCAGTTTCTGATCAGGTTTCTCTGTGTTCATCCAATCTACATTGTGCTTGAGTTTTCCAAAGCTTTTCTTCCTGGCAGATAATAGGTTGTGAGAAGTGTTTGTGCAGTTTCGTATTCTTCTGGATGAACCTTTAATCTTAAAATAGCTTGCAGCTAATTGTTTATGACATATTTCCATTCTAACATGCCAAAACATCAGACTATCGGTTATATTAATGAGCTAATACGCTTGTCTTTATTCCATTATATCAAACGCTTTCCGGCAGGCTATCAGCGCAGAAAGAAGTTGACCATGATGGTTATTCCTAGTATTTTTATTCCAGAAGATTGGTCATTCACATTTTACGAAGGACTTAATAGACATCCGGACACTATCTTCAAAGATAAGACCGTTGCTGAACTTGGTTGTGGAAATGGATGGATATCCATCGCAATAGGTGCCAAGTGGTTGCCTTCAAAGGTTGTTATCTGATATGCAGCCTTATTTTTTCATTTTGGTATTGCTTTAAATTTCTATCCTGAAAATAATCGAGGATTGTTTCAGTCCCTTTTCACTAATCCAAACTTTAAAGATATGATCATTTAACTTCTAGTAACACTTCTGCAGGTTTATGGGCTTGATATCAATCCTCGTGCTGTAAAAATTTCTTGGATAAATTTGTACCTAAATGCTCTAGATGAAAACGGCCAACCTGTCTATGATGATGAGAAGAAAACTCTACTGGATAGGGTGGAGTTCTATGAATCTGATTTGCTTGGTTATTGTAGAGAAAACAAAATCCAGCTGGAGCGAATTGTTGGATGCATCCCTCAGGTAATTAAATTTCAAACTTCCTTCTGACTGATATTTCATTCCATAGGCGGTTAAATTTGTATTTTTTTTTTCATTTTTTTACGAATATAACGTGTTATTAAACCCAAGCTTTTATGATGTCCTTCTTGCAGATTCTTAATCCAAACCCAGATGCAATGTCTAAGATGATAACAGAAAATGCGAGCGAGGAATTTCTCTATTCATTGAGTAATTATTGTGCTCTTCAGGTAAGAAAAATATATCCCCAAAACTCCCTGGAAATGGCTAGAGTATATGTTAGCATGCTATCATCTAACATTGTCCTGCCTTATCTTATTTGTTGCTGATCATTTAAATGATCTATTCTGTGATGCTTTGCCTTTTGCTCTGCTTGTCTATTGCTTGTTAAATGTAATATCACCCTTGTCTTGTAATAAGCATTAGTTAATCATCGAACCAACAATATACATTCCTCGGGAATATCACATTTTCAAACTATAATTGAATGTCTAAAACAATTCTTCTTATAAACAAAATGCAGTGTTTATCTGTAAATTGCTTAATATTCGTAGTCACTCCTCTTAGTCATATCGTTGAACATGGCATACTGTTGCTATCATTCCTTCGTTGTTTGATCAACATCACTAGTTCACCGTAATTTCTCTCCTCCATTCTTACTCTAAGGTAGTGAATAATAAAGCATTTTCTCTGGAGCATATGTATCTTTATTATCTGATGAATTGCATTTTTTTCAGGGTTTTGTTGAGGATCAGTTTGGATTAGGTCTGATAGCCAGGGCAGTTGAAGAAGGAATTGCTGTCATTAAACCCACAGGGATTATGATATTCAACATGGGTGGCCGTCCAGGGCAAGCAGTCTGTAGGCGCTTATTTGAGCGACGTGGTATCCGTGTTACGCAGCTTTGGCAAACAAAAATACTGCAGGTAAATACCTTATTTCAGAAATTTCATGTTGGTCCTTCTCCTAATATGTGTTTTCACAGGCGACAGATACTGATATTTCAGCATTAGTTGAAATTGAGAGGAACAGCCCTCATCGTTTTGAGTTCTTTATGGGACTTTCTGGAGATCAACCCATATGTGCTCGAACAGCATGGGCTTATGGGAAAGCTGGTGGACGTATCTCTCACGCTTTGTCAGTCTATAGTTGTCAGCTTCGCCAACCAAATCAGGTTGGTACATTATGTAGCTTCTACTTGCTGAGATTATATATACCTGGAACAAGGAACGAAATTAGTTGAATGATTACAATTGGCAGGTTAAGATAATCTTTGACTTTCTGCAAAATGGATTTGAAGACATCAGCAGCTCGCTGGATTTATCTTTTGAAGATGAAGCAGTTGCAGATGAGAAAATTCCATTCCTGGCATATCTTGCCAGTGTTCTGAAAACTAGCTCATATTTCCCTTTTGAGCCTCCAGCTGGCAGCAAGAGATTCTGTAGTCTAATTTCAGGCTTTATGAGGACATACCACCGCATCCCAATTAATCAAGATGTGAGGACATTCTCTGTTTGTGTTTATGATTTTCTTTTCATGTTTTCCAGTTTATTACTTTATTATGTACGATGCTATTGCTAGATCGTTTGGCATCTTCCAAAAAATCTTGCGCCATGAAAAAAAGGACAGAAACATTAGTTTAGAACATTTGAGTTTACCAACTGTGAAGCATTGTAATGCTTTCTATCCACAAGTTTTCTATCATTTCTGATTAGGCTTCTTTATTTTTGCAAGAACATTGTTGTCTTTCCCTCAAGGGCTGTGGCAATTGAGAGCGCACTTCGGTTGTTCTCCCCTCGACTTGCAATTGTTGATGAGCATTTAACTCGACACCTTCCAAGAAGTTGGCTAACCTCCCTAGCAATTAAGGTAAAGTTGTCTTGTCCTGCTGCCTGTAGTTCTTCCGATACATCCTATATTGCATAGCTCATTTTGATGCCTACTTTATTTGGAACATATTGATAGGGCAAGCTATTAAACTTAAGCACATATGTCCGATATGTGAAATGTGGTATTCAGTCAGAGTCAGGTGCTTGAACATGTCTTACTCTGTCAGACAGAGGTTATGACTGGGTACTTCGACCTAGCCAGAAGTGGTTATGAGCAAGTGCTAATAGAATTAGGAGTTGTTATTAGTATTGTGTTCTAACTACTGAGTTTCGGTCCTATCTATAGCAATTGCCCAACTAATACTTCTCATACTTGGGAAACCATTGAACTGGAATCTGGCATGACTTAACATGACGTGCATAACACTTACCCTCAAGTGAAACATATACATCTAGGGCCAGCTGCTCAGCAAAGACAGAGACGTCTAATGGCATTCCCTGTCTAATGACATAAGACATTCCTGAACTGTTTGAAGGACAGTCTAAAACTACTGTATATTTTGGCATAATGATAGAATTCATAAACCAGAGCTAATAAGCTGGAATTGATTCCCCCGAACACAACCGTGGGCGTGGAGTTCGAAACACTGTTTGAATTTGTAGATAGCTGAAGATAGTGGCTGAGCTGTTGTTGGCCGTAAACATCTGTGGTCATTTGTAGAAAGCAGAAACCTTTAGCATGTCATATGTTTAAAGCAGAAGTACTGCAAGCCAGTGGTTTGCGGCAGAAAGCAGGAACAAGCTGATGAGTTTAGAGGTGGCAATTTGAGTCAACTTAAAATCAACTCTCATGCCATATGAGTAATTTTCATGCTATGTCATTTATTCAGAAAATTTGATTTATGTGTAGCATTTTCAAATGATTGAATCTAGCAGAAGAGAGATAATAAAATATCTGTAAAAGAAGAAAAGAAAAAAAATACAGGGTGAAAAGGTAGATTTAAAAGAAAACTAGATTAAAGACGGAGGGTTAGGATTAAATCACCCATCAATGGAACAGGAAAGATCATGGTTTATATAGCTTTCCTGTGATACCTTTTGAAGATGTGGATTCGTTGTTGTGTAGTCACACATATAGGTGTCGATCCTGTTTCCTTTCCATACTACTTGATATCTGAATCTTATTTCCTTCTACTAATGGTACTTAATTTTGGAATTTACTAAACTGGAATCTCGGACTACGTTTACTTAATTCTGCTCTTACCTAATTCAGAAACTGTTGAAATAAATATTTATGAAGTTTTGCAAGCTTTCAGCAGTTGTAGTTTCCTAGAATAGTCGGTGTGTAGGACCAAGGCTGGTGATGATGAATTTGCAACTGCTTCTTTTTTATATGGCCTTGCAAGCTCAGGATTGACTTAAACTTTAGTATCATACTGCTTCGAGAATGTTGTTGTCTGTTCTGACTGAATTTGCAGATGCTAATTAAGTTTCTGCGATGGTGCATAATTTTACTCACAAGTCACTGAATCTGTGATTGTGTTTGTTCATATGTAATGGAAACTTCTTTAAACACTTTGTAGGACACAAGCGGGGAGGCATCTGAAGATCAACTCACAGTAATTGAAGCGCCCCACCAATCTGATTTGATGATAGAGCTTATAAGGAAGCTAAAGCCACAGGTGGTGATTACTGGAATGGCCCAATTTGAGGTCATTACCAGTTCATCTTTTGTACACCTGTTGGATGTTACAAGAGAAATTGGATCCCGTCTTTTCTTGGATATATCAGATCACTTTGAGTTGTCTAGCCTCCCAGCATCCAATGGTGTACTGAAATATCTTGCAGAAAACCCTATGCCTTCTCATGCAGCAATAGTTTGTGGTTTGGTTAAGAATAAGGTACGGTTTTCTTGCAACCAGGAATAACTGCTTGAGTATGCATTCTGTTACTTGATCAGATTCAGGTCAAATCAACATCTGATGATTTTTATGACATATTAATATATCTTGTTATCTGATATTTTATGTATTAAACCACCATGATACAGGTTTATTCAGATTTAGAAGTAGCCTTTATCATTTCAGAAGATAGTGGTATTTGTGAGGCCTTCTCCAAAACAGTGGAAGTCTTGGAAGGTCATACTGCTATTATCAGTCAATACTATTACGGTTGCCTTTTCCATGAGCTTCTAGCTTTCCAGCTCACTGATCGCCGTCCACAGGCAGAGGTATCTAGGTTCTTTTTCCAGGTTATATAGTAGTTTTGCTCATTTGCTATTGGGTATTTTAAATACATAAGTGAGCTAACCTTTGCCCAAGACTGAACCCTGGATTGAGAAACGTATTCTTGGAAAGGTGGGTAAATCCTACCAAAAACAGGTGAAAAGCATGTGTAAGATTCATATTTAGTCTTGCAGTTAAATACTTAAAAAAAATTTACAATAGGTTCAGAACAACTTTTGAATACCTTTGTTTATGTAAAAAAAAAAACTGTTTAAATGGATAGCGTAATGTAAGCTATTAAAAGTTATTTCCCCCATACTGATAAAGCGGTCAAACCAAGCTTCATCCCTTCTTTTTTGTGTTAATATTTGCTTGGTTTGAAGTGGCCTATGTACACTGACAAACGTAGCATTTCCTGTAGTTCCTGAAGACGGACCTTGTTCTCATTTTTGTGATCTGTCTATATCAATGTCAATATGTATTGTTCTGATTATAAATTGATTTTCCTGATTTACAGAGAGGGAGTGAGAAGATAAATTCTGGTGAGATAATTGGATTTTCTAGCTCAGCTGTCTCTGTTCTAAAAGATGCTGAGCTTTCTGTCGCCGGAATGGAGAACTCTTCCATGATCCATATGGATGTAGATCAAAATTTCTTGCCTATACCACGATCTGTTAAGGCTGCAATCTTTGAAAGTTTTGTGAGGCAGAATATATCCGAAGCTGAAGTTGATGTGACCCCGAGTATTAAACAGTTCGTTCACAGTACTTACGGCTTTCCAACTGGACGCAGCACCGGATTTATTTATGCTGATTGCTCACAAGCTCTATTCAATAAGCTGGTCCTTTGTTGCGCTCAAGAAGGAGGAACATTTTGTTTACCTGCTGGGTCAAATGGGATATACATGGCTTCTGCTAAATTTTTGAGAGCAAATGTCATGAACATCCTGACAGAATCGAAAGATGGCTTTAAGGTGACAGCGAAGGCACTTAGTAAAGTGCTTGAAACTGTGAAGAAGCCATGGGTTTGTATATCTGGACCAACAGTTAATTCAACAGGCATGATTTACAGCAACGAGGAGATGGAAGTATTGTTGTCCACATGTGCCAAATTTGGAGCAAGGGTTATTATTGATACTTCATTTTCCGGATTAGAATACAATTCCACTAGCTGGGGAAAGTGGAATTTGGAGAACATTTTATCGAAATTGCATTCATCAATCCACCCATCGTTCTCTGTTTCCCTTCTGGGATGCCTTTCTTTGAATTTGCTCAGTGGAGCGCTCAAACTTGGCTATGTTGTTTTGGCTCAATCTCTCGTTGATGCCTTCCATACCCTCCCGGGCTTGAGCAAACCTCACAGCACTGTCAAGTATGCCATTAAGAAGCTCTTGGCTCTTAAAGAAGAGAAAGCCGGTGAACTTCTGAATTCCATTGCAGAAAATGTGAACACATTGGAGAGCAGATCTAAGCGCTTAAAGGAGGTAACATTTTCTGCCTCTGTGCCTTTTGCATCACCAAATTAGGATAACTTATGGACAATGTACGGTCGGATTTCCAGATTTGAACATATACCCATTATGGTAGATTAGCATGGGCTTCGACATTTCGTTCTCATTATGATGACAAATCGAGCATATGCTTTACAATGACAATTTAATCTAGTACAAGTCTTCATCCTCAAACCATTCACGAACTACTTAGATCACACCCTATTTAGCAAGTGGAAAATCTACCAGTTTCTTTTCCACTGTGAACATCTTCATACAGTGAAGAGGCCTATGATCGTTTCTTTATAGCTGGGGTTTCCTTGCGTGGAACTGTACACAGTCTCCTGTTTCCCTTGGTCCTGACTGCCATCTCTTAATCTTCTACCTTTTTTCAACTTCCGAGCAGGTACTTGAAAACTCCGGCTGGGAAGTTCTCTGTCCCTTGGGTGGCATTTCGATGGTGGCAAAACCGAAAGCTTATCTTAACAAAACCGTGAAGGTGAAGCAGCAAATGCCAAAACCAGGAGAATCACCCATAGAACAGGAAGTCAAGCTCGAGGATTCCAATATCCGGGATGCATTTCTCAAGCATACCGGCATCTGCATAAACAGCGGCACCTGGACTGGAATCCCAGGCTACTGCCGCTTTTCTTTTGCATTGGAGGACAGCGAGTTCGAAAAGGCTATTGAGTTGATTTCTCAATTCAAAAACGTTCTCGGTTGTTGAAGTTCCAAAGCCCGAGTGCAGGTTTCCGGGTGTGACGTTGTCATGATTGAAAGGCATTATACAATAATGGGTTCTCGAATGGAGTTCACGGGCGAATTCGTTGTTCTTGCTTTGCCCTTGTTCAGTTCCTTCAAATAATGTGTGCCCGTCGTTCATGGCTAAGATTCTTGACAGGGAACAATTGCATGCTTTTGATGCAACATTAAAATCCACAAGATTATGAGAATGTCTGCAATTATTGTCCATCAGCAGTAATTATTTCTTGATTTTTATCTGATAAATTCTCTACTCATAAAAAAAAATCCCCAAAACACGCATCATGATACTATACATATATATAGAAAAATCTTATATCATCTCCTCATTTGTTGCAACACCTCCATATAGAAGGTTTTATGTGACCGCAAGGAGGGATTAATGGATAGAGTCGGGTTATAACTTGTAACCTAAGTTATCTGCACAAAACAAGACATCAAGTGCCTCACCATCCAAAAACGACATACGATGTCATTTATTTTCCACATCATGCCACTAAACAAAGGCACGTCATTCAAACAAACCCATCATGCTGAAAAGTAATTATATTTAATTGAATTTTAAAATAGGATCTGAATAAATAAGAAAGCCAAAAAAAGGACAGAAAGTTTCCACTATGAAGAAAAGTCAAAATAATGCAAAATTTATTTACTTTGGTCCACAAATTGTCAGTCCAAAAACAACAATAAAACTAAAAATAAAAAAATAATTCAGAAGCTTCGACCCCACTAGAAAAATTTAATAATTCAGAAGCTTCGATCTCACTAGAACCTCTTCAAATTGCTATCATCGTAAAACAAAAAAAAAAAAGATTCCAAATAAAATTATCCAATTATGACTTAACAACTTTATTGTTAAAAAAATTATGACTTAACAACTTTTATTGTTAAAAAGATTCTCATTTTTCAAATGGAAATGAGATCGACTCGGTTTAGTTCTTGTTCGAAAACAATTTTTATCGTTAAAAATATTCTCATTTTTCAAACAAACTTTAAATATTCTGTTTTTCTGTTTATTTTTTTATACGATTCAGTTCAGATTCAATTGTATTGATTTTTTTTAAAAATATATATAATCATTCGTTTTTTATATATATTATTGGGATCAGGTAGCCTCGTTTTGTAATCAACCAACCACCTCAAAACATCATTTACAGAACATAAAATCGTTGATTAATCACAGAAACCAAATCTGTACCACTTTCCAACACCCGAGATATAGACGAAACTGAAGAGGATCACCAAACAAATGTGAAATTCGATCACGGCATGCATAAAGGTCGTATCTGACTTGACATAATAAAACAAAATAGCTAGCGAGAAAAAGATTCATCACTGACCTCTAATGTACAATGGAAATGGAAGCATTGGTTGGTTCAATAGCTTCCGTGAGATCTGACGGATGAAACAGACTGGGCCGAGAGGGAGGCGGTCGGGCTGTTGAGTTCTCCGTTGTTGGCTTTCGGCTTTCCGCTTAACCTTTCCATCGCATCCAAACATATCTCGTTGAACCAGTCATCTTCCGGGAGCTCGCTGCAGAGATTACCATAGAAGTTTGGTTCGTCATGAAGCAAGAAACTGCAGAAAGCTTAGAGATAAGAAGTTAAGATACCTGTATGGGTCCATCCCTGTTGCAGCTAAAGCGGCCACGGCTTTAGAAATTATCTCATTAGTGCCACGGTGCAAATTTCTCGATAGGTAGCGACCTTGGGATGCGAAGCAGATGACGAACTTCATGTCCAAGTACAACTGAGAGAGATGCAGCATCGTTAGATATGTCGAGTTTTCGACACGGATATATTATATAGAGGCCGTAACAAGTTGTTGAACCTGTCGTAGGCCAAGAGGTCCCAAAGGTCTAGGACCATCCTCGATGTCATCCCAGAAACTCTGGTCTCCGGAAAGCCATAGGATCACAGTCTCTGTCAGTCTCATCAACAACGACGTCGCGAATCTTTCTCTTCCTACAAACATATCCGCAGCAAGACTCGCCATCCTTTGAAGTTTCGTAAAAAGCTCCTGTTTTGATGACAGAAATAACAGGAATATGAAGCAAACAGTCTTTTTAATAGCATAATTGTGACGTCGACAATTTCAGAGATGGAAACCACACTTGCCTGGAATATCAGAGACGGGAACCATTCAATATCATCAGTATCTCCGTCCATACTTATATACATCTCAGCAGACAAATGGCTTTCTCCTTCCTCGGAAAAAATGAGGTCTAAGGCGTGCTGGCGACAGAAAGCATCTTTTAGTTTGTCGACTGTACTCAATAAGCGTCTCTTCCATTCCCGTTGTTCCGGATTACGATTTTGTCTATCTGAAGGCCTCCTTCGCTCATCTGTTTTATAACTACTCTGATCGAGAGGAGAGAGCTTCATGGCGGCACGTGGGAGAAGTTCATCCGCTAGCAACGATGCATTTGCAAGTAATGCAAGTTGCTGGGCTTCTGTCTCAGCCATTCGGACAATCTTATTTCCTGATGCTTCGAAGTTTGCCTCTTCTTCTTCTATTGAACCGGGCAATGCTCTTATAAGCACGTTTACATATGAGTGGAAAACTTGAAATAGACCTTCAAGGGCTTTACTTCCAAGCTGCATACTTAGAAGAGGTCCTACGTCCTCAAAGAAGTCCTACAAGAGAAATTAATTACCGTCATTGAAGAAGCTGTATCAGTGTAAATGACACATTACCAAATATCTCCAGCTGTCATAAAGACGACTGACAGCACTTACCTACCTGACATGCCAAAGATAGCTTAAAACCAGGGGCTCCATAAAATAGAAAAATAATTTTAACGCACATGCATTTGACACAAATTTCAGGACATGCCATCAAACAGTGCAAGTTTAAACCAAATCTTCATACATGAAAACTAGTAATTTAGTAACTCAAGTGCTAAATTCATTGTTAAGCCAAGTAAAAAAGGAGTACCAGAACCATTATTTCTACAACTGCGATGGGATACTTTAAACTTAGACAGACAGAAGCAATGGCTAAGAACGACTGACAAGTCCAACTACCATGTCTGTATCTCCTATATACTATTACCTAGCATATTTGTATAGAAACCAAAGTCCCAAAGCAAATAAAAGTTGCAGCAAGGTATGCCCATTAGCAAACTATAGTTGACCAACACTTATAAAGCAAGTTGCCCCCTTTTTTTGGAAAGTAAATGATATAAAGCACGTTGCTTACCTGAACCATCAGATTAAACCGGTGAGCACTTGGTGTAAGCTTATTCTGAAATGCTGTACTAGCATGACGACTGCCAGCTGGAGGATATGTCAGCACCCAATCGTCTGCAGCAGCCATAGCCGCAGTGCTTTCTTCAATTCGTTTTAAATTGGCTTCCAGTGCCTGTTCAACAATAGGCTTAAAATGCTTTAAAAGCACAGGACAAAGAGACAAGCCACGACCTTCTAACAAAGTACAATGCCCTAGAGCTATCTGTGCACACTCTGCAGCAGCTCTTAGTCCTCCAGCTGCTGCAGAAGAACCTAATGCATGTCTTTTAACAAGAAGGGCAAAAGCTTCTGTTTGTTTTGTCGCCCAAGTCACAAGCTCAGAAGTATAAGCTGGCTCTTTCCCAAATATTAATAATGAATCACTGGACGCTTGAGAAATAGCTGAAAACACAAGCTGAGAGAGAGCAGCAGTATATGCTCCCCCATATGAAGTGCTGGATGGACGAAGACTTTGCAAGTTGTACTGGTATCTCTGGAAGTGGGCATTAAGAAGCAAAGTATGGGCTCGAGGGCCATCTCCAAGCCTTTTGAGAGCTGATATAGCTGACCGAAGTTCACCACCTCGGGTTGAAGGTTGACAAGCAGCTTCAGCAAGCTGGTCGGCCAACTTTTGCTTGCGTTCCACAATAGCAAAGTGAAAAGATGAAAGAGTAGAAGAGCTCAAGGTGCCCTTTTCTTTTTGTTGAGAAATTATACTTTCTCCTTCATCAAAAGCTGCCAGAGCTTCATCTACCCGCCTTTCAGCTAACAAAACATCAAGGTGGTCGGGAAATTCTGCAGCCCATTTCTCCAAATCTGAGAGCTCCTTGTCTTCAAAACTTAACACACCATTTCCAACGGATTCATCAGATACTTTATCAAAGTCTATGTTAACTCCATCGGCTAAGCCATGAATTAGAGTAGCCTGAGTAGATAGCAGATTTCTGATTGATGATAACTCTCCCTCCAAATCTGATATCTCTTTCGATGTGCTGGACAGAACAAGAATTATCAAAACCATATATAATAACTCGGAAACAAGAAAAACATGATGACAATAGTAACATAACAAAAAAAACACCTTCGCAACATTCAAAATCAGATAAACTTGCCAGCACGAAGAACTCATAGATAAAATGCACTAGTACTCTAATACCCTAATGAATAAGAAAGTCACATTTTGCGAAGGGAGATCTCTTTAGTCATATTAACTTTGGCAGAGTAGCAATTGGTGGAACAGAATATAAAAAATAGTATCATTATTAGGGTCATGAGGGACAACCACCAAAACCAGTGAGGATACCGACTAACCGTATAAAAGCCGAATAATTAGCATAAACGCTTCGGCGCATCTCTTCTGCAGATGCTCTCTTCAAATCCAGAAGATAAGAGCATAACTGCTTTATATCCTGTAAACAGAAGCAGAACTATATTACAAACCGCAAAGTGCCAACTGAAGAACATAAACCCAGAAAATGAAAAGTAAAACAAAAACAACCCATTGCTCCGTCCGCTAAATAACCTTTATGCCTATGGCAAGCAGATTGTGCAACATTTGGTTTTCAGGAAGCTAGAAAAGCCTAGATCGACATCTCCCTTGAATTTTATTAAACAATATCACTTGATTGCAACTGTCCAAATACTAAATAACGAGTATTTCCCCTCCACCATTTTCATGTCATCTGATTGCTCATTTTCTAAAACAGGAACCTGTAAATATATCTTCTCTCCCACATACTAAACAGAACTCTACCTATATACATCCTAGTCACATTCTATATTACAATGAACCACAAATACCAAGCTTATGCTTCTAAAAATGGATACTAAACCCATCTGAAACAAAAGAAAACAAGAATACAGCTACAAAATCCGCGAAATAAGGAAATTCGCTGCAGTATCAAACAACTGTTTTCCCCAAACAGCAAATCTAGTCGAAGATTGAAATGGAAAACGGGACTATAATTCATCACAACCGATCATTACAATAAATTAAAACCGGTAGGAGGTCGAAGAGCAAAAACCTTTTCGTTGAGTGAACATTTCGATTGCACATAAGCATCGGCATCGAACTTATCGGACTTGAACAGACTCAAACCTTCCTCAACCCTAACGCCGTTCTCCTTCGTCGGAGTGGCTCGTGACCTCGCCGTCTTCGACGCCGACATCTTCCGCCTCGCCGCTCCTCCTCCTCCTAAAATAAAACCCTAGAATTCGCGGGGGCTTCCGATCACCGATTAAAAAAAATACTAACGTAGGCCACTCCGGTGTGAATTCAACACAGATCTGAGGGGAAAATATGAATATGAGATCTGCAGGGAAGAATACGACGAGGAAGAAATCGAAAGCAGCAAGCAAAGGGGAAGAGACAGTGGCGGTGGGTAGAGAGAAATCAGAGTTGGCAAACAGCGAATAAGCCAGCGAAACGAAGGCTTGGATTTTTCGTCAGCTGAATAGATTTTTCTTTATCAGAGATTTTTTCATTTTTGTTTATTGAATAGTTGCGAAATTAAGTGAAGAAACGGAGTTAAAATTTTTTTATAAAAAACGATTCTTTAAGAGAAAAATCTTTTTAAAAAAAATCCAGTAAAATACATGTAATTATCAATTTAATATCTGTATTTTTTTAATTACTGAATAATATATATACAATTGATTTTTCTGAAAACAAATCTCATACTTTTAAAATATTGACAAAAAAATCTTTATCCTCAAATAACCGCCACGTAAACAAATAGAAATCCTACATGACGCCAAAAATTCATAACATCTCTCCTAAACATCGATACGTCATCCCTACATCAGAAATTAAATAAAATTAAATAAAAATAAATTAATTAATTAAATGAAAAAAATAAAAAAATATACATATATATACACATATACATACATACATATATATACATATATATAAATATATACATACACACATATATACATACATATAAATACATATATATATATATATATCAATACATATATATAAACATACATATATACATATACATACATATACATATATATATATACATTCACATATATATACACATATATATAGATATGTATACATATACAATATATACACATACAAATATATACATAAATGTACATATACATATGTATCTAAATATACAAACATACATGTACATATACATATATATACATACATATACATATATACATACATATATATACATATATATATGCACATATATATATGCATATATATACATATATACATACATATAAATACATGCACACATATATATATATGTATTTATATATATGTATATATGTATATATATATATATATGTATGTGTATATTTATATATGTGTATATATGTACATGTATATATGTAGTATGTATATATGTATGTATATGTATATTTTTATTATTTATTTTTATGATTATTTTATTTAATTAATTAATTATTATTATTAATTTATTTATTTTTATTTAATTTTATTTAATTTCTGATGTGGTTATGACATGTCGATGATTAGGAGAGATATTGCGAATTTTTGGCGCTATGTAGGATTTCCGTTTGTCTACGTAGCGGTTATATGACGGTAGAAATTTTTTGGCCAACATTTTAAAAGTATGAGATTTATTTCGGGAAAAATTAATTGTATATGTATTATTCATTAATTAAAAAAGTATATGTATTAAATTGAGATCAGGAAAAAGTACACGTATTTTACGGCGATTCTGCCTTAAAAAAACTTAAAGATATAGCTTATTCCAATTTAAAAGAAAAATTTTTAACCCAACTCCGAACATATTTATTTAAAGTTTTTTTTATTAGTGTTTCATTTTGGTTCGGTTCTTGTAGGAATAAAAAAATACAATATTTTTCCAATTTGAACCGTTCAAAATATCTGAACGGTATTAATTTTAGAAAAATCGAATTTTTAGGAATCGAACCGAATTTTAAAAAAATCCAAAAAACCAAAGTTGTTTGAATAAAATCTATTTTTTTTAATAAAAATCAGAACCGAATCGAACCGAATATAATATAATAACCGATTAATACTTATTTTTGTAAAACCAAAAGAACCGAATCGAACCGAACCATTTTCAACCAAAACCGAATCGGATACCGAAACGTCCACCCTAAATCTACCATTTCATTTGGTAAATTTGTCGATAAATACAAAATTTTGTTGAATAGAGATTTGTACAGTGAGAATTCAGATGAAATTTCATGAGTCGAATGTGTTCAGATTTTTTTGTTACAAATTCAAACTCAAAGTATGAAGAAACAAAAGACTTGATTGGTTTTATGAGATTAAATTTTTTTAAATGGATTAAATCAGTCGTCGTAATAGAAAAAAAAATGCATGAGGTATAGAAGGGATTTCATCCCATTATAAATAAACAAGGGTACAAATTAGGGAAAAAGATATTTCCAATTTATTTGATTTCTTTATTAGATAAGAGGTAAATTGTGTCACGTATTTGCAAAATGTATTCTTTTTTCAATTTTACCGATAATACTTTTTTATGGTATATTTGGTATGACATGATACCACCATATGGTAAGATAAGACGCAAAAGACAGAACATGATGGTATACCAAGGCGTTATCATTGCTAGAATATAAGAATAAAAAGCCAATAAGCCAATGTAGTATATCAATGTAGTATATATATCAATGTAGTATATCAAATGTAGGGGTGGCTTAATTGGATTTCGGTTTGGATATATTTGGATTTGGTTATTTCAGTTTTTTAAAAATTATAACCGTCCAGTTTTTATATTAAATTCGATTCGATTCGATTCAATTATGATAAAAATATTCATTTTTTAAAAAATTTGTTGCTAAATAAATTCATAATATTCCATAGAAACAATACATTAATTGTAGTAAAAGATAAACAGTTTGGATTTTAAGTTCACGCTTCATTAAAAAAAAAATACACAACTTTTACATTATTCATGAGTCGAATGTATAAATATGTAATAACATTATTAAACAAATTAAATATAATTTTGAAAGTTAAATTCAAACATAATCGTATGCTGCTTCACCACAATGAAAACAGGGTGGACCATCGGGCAGATTCGATTTAATCGGGTTCGGTTATTTCGAATTCGAATATTTCAGATTTAAAATATTCTTATCTAATCGAGTATATTTTTTTAATTGGTTTGATTTGGGTTCGGATCAGTTTGGATCGGATTCGGTTCGGGTTATCCAAACAAAAAAAGATAAAAAAAATTCAAACAATTGTCTTATAAAAATAACAAAAACAACATTAAAATACATGCATATTTCTTTTTTTTTTATATACCATGGTTATAAAACAATATCATTATACTAATTTTTCTAATTAGATTTAGAATATACTACATATTAATTGATGATATATGGATGGATAAACGAATATATTCGATTACGGTTAATTCAGATTCGGTTCATTCGGTTTACAGTTATTTCGAGTTTGAATATTTCTGTTTGAAATATTCATATCCAATAATATATATTATTTTAACCGGTTCGGTTATATATCGGTCCAGTTCGGTTCGGTTATTTTGGATTCGGGTATTTTGTTCAGCTCTAATGAAAACCATATCGTATACTCTATAGATTTTAACAATGAGATTCCAGTCATTCTTTGAAATGACATAAGAAAACTAATTCTAACTTACCATAGTAACATTTTTAAATCGAAATGAAATAAAGAAAGTGAGATCTATTATTATTATTTTTAATTTTTAATTTAGTAATGGTGGGATATAAATCATGATAATTTTTTAAAATCAGAGTATTTGGATCCGATCAGTGGCATACCCAAAAAATGTTATAATTGGGGCAGTGCGATAGTATTTTAAATTTTTTATTGGGAGCATTTAACAAATTAAATTAAGTTAACTTGGCTCAACTGATAAGTGGGTATGTAGTAATATACAAAGAGTTCCAGATAATCCCACCTTGACAAATCACATATTCTAAAAAAAAACAAATTTAATTAAAATTTTATTATTTTTTTAAAAAATTAAACATTTTTATTTAAAAAATAGGGCACGTGACCTTATGAATAGGTCCGCCCTGGATCCGATAGTTCAAATAATTAACAATTGTTTTTTTATTATTGAAATAATCTAATCTATTTAAAGAATATTTTTTGCTGTTTGAAAAATGGGCTCACGTGACGAGCCCAAGCTCACTCGCGAGCCCAAACCCTATTTTTTTTTCCTTCCCCTTCACGCGCTTCCTCCAATGCACTCTATTCCTCACACTCTCTTCTCTGATATGAGCCATCCACCACAGAAAGTCAGAAACTTCGTATCTTTCGTTGCGATCTCTTAGCTTTTCTCCGTCGACTCATCGGCCTTTGTAGATTCTCGTCACCTTAAGCTCAGGTACGATTTAGCGATTTATATCCTCTTTGTGAGATTTCGACGATTTCTCTTCTGTTTCTTCGATTTCGATTCTGCTCCTGTTCTGGTTTCTGTTATTCTTCTGTGCTGCTTCTGCGTTTTGCTCCCTCTCTCTCGAGGAACAGAACATGGTCTGCTTATAGTCGATTTCGACAATTTTGTTCCACTTCTACGCCTCTGATTATGTGTCTTCGACGATTTCAACGTGATGGTGGTTCGGTTCGCTTTTACCTAATATTGGTTCAGATTTTTTTTTTTGGTAAGGTGAATATCATATATATGTAAGTTTTTACAAAACCTGCAAAGCAGTACAAACCGGATACAAACCGGATACCATGTCAGAAAACTAGCAGAAAACTAGCAGCAAAATAGTCTGAGTAGATAAACAGAAATCAGTAAAATAAGGGTCCATCGTTCTTCGCCAGGAATGTCTAAGGGGGTCTTGATCGAATACTCGCCGAAAGATAATACCAATCCTGCAATGGTGATGCTGCGGAAGAGTTTGCCGTATGGGGAAGGGAGATCAAGATGTTTCTGATAGTCCGGTCCACCTGCGCAAGTACCGCTGAAGCAGTCTTCGTGTCATTCCCGAATATTCGGGTGTTTCGTTCCTTCCAAATGTGGTAGGCAGTAACCTGTAATATTAGTTTCGCTATAAGAGTTCGGTGGTTTGTCCTCGAGTTAGTTGGCGATGCTATCCAATCAACACAGTCGGCAGCTTGGTACGGTGGTCGTTCCCAGCAGAGGCAGCCAAGCTTTTGCCAGATTTCCGAACTGAAAGTGCACCCAAAGAATAAGTGGGAATGCGTTTCAGGCTCCGCCGAGCAGAGGACACAATTAGGATCTACTTGCACCCCCCATCTCAATAACCTTTCCTTTGTTGGTAACCTGAGCAACATCACTTCCCACAGCAAAAAAGAGAAACGAGGGATAGATTTTTTGAACCAAACAATATCATGCCATGAAACCCCTACTGCTGGTTCGCGGATCTGTGCCCAGGTACTTGAAGATGAAAACCACTGCCTATATGTTCCATTGTGATCCCGCCATAGTGGTACATCTGCGCCTCGATCATTCGTAGGGCTTGGCGCAGTTGTAAGGGCGATGAGTGCCCTCTGGAGATCATCCGAACGAGCTCCCATAATTTGCCAGCTTCCATCACGATAAGCCTCACGTACCAAGCTGTCCCTTGGAATGCACATCTGTCTCGGTCCATCTGCACCTGCAATCTCAATAAGCAGCCCTTCATCAAGCCAATGATCATGCCAAAATGATGCCGTTTTTCCATCGCCAACATCATACTTGAGAAAGACTTTAACATTAGGCCTGATGGAGATCAGTTTCCTGAGGTTCCATGAATATCTAGGGGATAAGGAGACTTCCCAATAACCTTTCCTCTTCCATACATTATGTTTTAGCCACAAGGTCCAGAGGGAGCAGGGGTTACTGAAAATTAACCATGACAATCGTAATCTTTGAACCATATTCAGATCAAGCAAGCATCGTATTCCAAGTCCTCCTTCAACCTTCGGTTTACATATTGAGCTCCATGCTACCCTTGGGTGATGTCGCATCGATGGTCCACCCGGAGTAATCCATAGGAAAGTCGAGCAAAGGCCATTGATTTCCTTAATAACCGACTTCGGGAGGAGAAAAACCGAGCTCCATGAACTCACCTGCCCATAAATAACCGAGTTGATTAGTAAAATACGACCCGCACGAGATAGAAAGTGAGTGGTCCAAGAGTTGAGCTTCAGCTTTATCTTCTCGACTAAAGGTCGATAGTCAAGCTTTGATGGCTTGGTTGGGCTTAAAGGAACTCCCAAGTATCGAATAGGAAGCTTCCCCAGGTTATAGCCTAGGATTGAAATGAGGTCCGAAGCTTCCTGATCACTAATCCCACTGAAGAAGACTTCTGTTTTGTCCTGGTTCACCATCAGCCCTGACATGGAGCTAAATTCAACAAGCACCCGTTGTATCTCCCTGAGTGAATCTGAATCCGCCTTGCTGAAGACTATGACATCATCAACAAAGGCGAGATGCGTGAGTATAGGCGTCTTGCATTTATGGTGAAGTTTGATTCTATCTGCAGCAGCGGATTTATCTAGCAGCCTTGACAAGACATTCATTGCCAGGATGAATAGGTAAGGAGATAACGGGTCTCCTTGCCTAAGTCCCCTCTCGCTCTTGAAATATCCCGCAAGTTCGCCATTGATAGCTACGGAGAATTTGGGAGTGGTGATGCATGCTTCGATCCAGCCAATGAAAGTGGCTGGAAATCCGATGGCAGCAAGAATACGCAGGATGAATGATCTGTTCACCGTGTCAAATGCCTTTCTAATATCAATTTTGATGGCTGCCCCTTTGGATGTCGTGTTGCGGTTGTAGTCCTTGATAATCTCTGAAGCAAGCATTATATTCTCTAGCATAAGTCGCCCTTTCATGAATGCCGTCTGATTCTTCGAGATCAAATCATGTATAAGAGGTTTCATCCTTCTGGTTAGTAAAGTCGATATAATTTTGTACACGACATTACAACAACTGATCGGCCTGTAATCAGCCAGAGATACCGCCCCCGCTTTCTTCGGAATCAGAGTGATGGTAGTGGCATTGAGCTGGCCGAGAAGTCGTCCTGTACCAAAGAATTCCTGAACCGCAGAAACCAAATCTCCTCCCACTATGTCCCAGGACGAGACATAGAATTCCTTTGTGTAGCCATCCGGCCCTGGGGCCTTGTTGTTTGGCATCGAGTGGAGGGCCTCCTTGACTTGTGCTGCTGTCGGTATACCCAAGAGAGCAGTTGTCGTTCCAGGTTCAATAGAGCTTCCAAGTATCTCTTGTAGTCGGCTGAGCGTGGGTATCGAGGCAGCTACAGGTGGAGAGCCTAAAAGGCTTGAGAAAAATTCAACCGCATGCTCCTTGATCGAATTAGGTGATTCAATCCTTTCCCCCCTGTGGTTAATGAGGTAATGAATGTGATTGGCAGATGTTCTTGCTCGGTTCACGTTGAAAAAGAATTTTGTATGCCTATCCCCTGATGCCAACCATCTAATCCGCGATTTCTGCCTGAAGAAGACTTCCTCGGCCTTTACCAACTCTAGCCATTTCTCCCGAACCCTTTTCTCTTCGATAATGATGCTATTCGATGGCGTATTTAACATTTCAGCTTGAACATCCTTCAGCTCTTGACTGATGGTGATGACCCTCTTACTAATATCACTGAATTGGTTGGTGTTCAGATCCCGTAATGAAGCTTTTAGGTTCTTCAAGGCTTGGCATAACCGAAATTGCTTGGTTCCCAACTCTACAGATGTCATCCAACTCTGTCTCACTGTGTCTAGAAATTCAGGGTGCAATAACAAATGATGGAAGAATTTGAAGGGGAGATGGGACCTTTGGTGGATTGTCGGGATTTTGATGATGCAAGGGCTATGGTCAGACGGACCCGACGACTCAAACTCAGCAAAGGCATCCGTTAAAGTTTGCTTCCAGGTTAGGTTGCCCATCGCTCGGTCAAGCTTTACTGAGAGTGGATGTTCTTGGTTAAGGTTGCACCAAGTAAAACGATGGCCTCTGTTTGTGATATCCTCCAACCCGGCACTTTGCACACAATCCTCAAGGTCACTCATACCTTGTGTTATCACTGAATGCCCCGGGAAATCAGAATGGTCAGATAGCCGAAGTATTTGATTGAAGTCCCCTAGTACAACCCACGACGATGATGCAATCGGCTGGTAACGAGAGAGCTCCTTTAGATGATCCCAAAGCGGTTTGCGCTCAACTGCAACATTTCTAGCATAGACAAAAGTTACAGCAATTGTGACCCTCCTCACTGAACAAAAGATCCCACACGTAACTGACTGCGGGGTGGAGGAGTAGATTGTGACCGCTAACTCCGGATCCCAAACCACCCATACACGCCCACTGTCGTCTTGCTCGTGATTGGAAAAAAATTTCCATCCCGGCGGAATGGCTAAGGAAATACGATTTTCATTTTCCCGGCGAATGTGGGTTTCAAGAAAACTACCGAAGCTCACTTTGCTTCCCAAGATCCATTTACGGACTGCTGCTCTCTTTATTTGGCTATTCAAGCCTCGCACGTTCCATACAAAAAACATGGTATCCGGTTGGGGGTTCAGTTTCTTTTGGTGATCTTTCGACCACCACCCTTTCCTTTGCCTTTAGAGCCTTTAAGTCTGTTGGTGTATTGGCTGGACTGTGGCTGAGATGGTGTTTCTTGGTCTGGTGATGGCTCGGTATTTTGAGTGACTACCGGAAGTTGTTCCTCGAGGTTTGGATAATCTGTCATTTGGTTTGGTGGTTGCGGGGGTGGTTCCTCGGTATTTTGAGGTTGTGGTTCCGAGAGTGGTTCTTCGGTATCTTGAGCTGGTGGTTCCGGGGTTGGGTCAGGCGGTGGTGGTGGTGGTGTATTGGTTCTGGGTTTTTCCACTTCTCGAGTGCGCCCTCGTTGTCGCTCTGCATTGGCAGGGACCTTGGGGCAAAATCTGTCATTATGTCCCAAGGCCGAGCATGTTTTGCACCTCGGGGGTAACCAATCGTAGGCTACTGAAATGCGACAGCTTGTAGAGTTCGGTAAGCTGACCTCGATCTCAGTGGGAGGTGGGGGCTCTAGAGGAACTTCAACAAAGACTCTAGCGGCCAATAAATTATCCTTCTCGGCTGTGGTCTTATCCAGATACAGGGGGTTACCAACGCTGGTTGCCAGGCGACTTAGACTGTCTGAATTGTATAACGGCAGTGGTAGATTCCTAAATGTCACCCAGGTGGGCATTACTGTCAGCTTGGGGACTGGTTGTTCAAGGGTTGGACACCATGTTGAGACAGCCATGGAACACGAACCGATGTGCCAAATCCTTCTATTGAGTACAAAAGCCTTACTAGCAGAGTCTGGCATCTTAAACAAGAAATTCCCATCTTCAAGCTTCTGGACTTTGATCCTTCCACCATTCCTCGGCCAAAGGGCATTCGTAAATCCTATTAGGCGGCCCATCGATGGTGGCAACCCGAAGAATTGGCCATAGATGAAACTGTCCCACTCGGATATAGAGTTTGCGATCGAATCTTCCGGAATGTGTACAAGAGGAATCCCGGAGACATGACGGGTTGGATCCCCTGTACGTTTCAGGGTATGGAGTGACGACAACAGCCTAGAGCTCCAAGTCGGGGCTGCTGGCTTCGATGGCTCAGTCGGCTGAGCAAGATGCGCCACCTGCGGAGAAGGTGGGAGGCTAGCCTTGGCCTGATGCTGCAACGGCGGAAAGTTTTCGCCGGAGAGGAGGGGGGAAGAAAGGGGGGGGATGCCAAGACTAGAGGCTCGGCTCCGGAGGGGGAGACAGAGTTGGGACCTCTGGTCGGCTCCTCCAAGGGGAACAACCGACGGAGGCGCGGAGCCATGGCGGCTGGGCAGATGCCCGGTCGCAGCGGCGTAAGATCGGATAACGCCAACTATCGAGTCTTGCAAAACCTGTGATTATCTGCAGGAATCTTAAACTTCGTCCAGGTATTGGTTTAGGTCCTTACTTGCTGTAACTTGTTCCCGAGTAGGAAGATATGACTTAGCATCTGTGCATATGTTGTCAGGCTGTATAATGGTCCAGAGATATTTTATTGATTGGTTCTCTGGTCTACCTGATTTTGTTCCTAGGAGACTCCAATCGAAACACCCAATTAATGGGGCAAACTTCAAGTATACACTTATTGTGTCCTTCTAGTGATGTATCAAAACATATAAACAATTATCAAAAGGCAACGTGATCCTTAAAAAATTAGAAAAGTCTATGCTACGGTAATGAAAGTGAATACGTGAGATATAGATTAAAAAATTCACCAGCTCTGCCAAAAAAATAAAAAGGATTTAGGTTTTTTTGTACTCATATCAAAATAAAAAAACAGAGAAAGACGTCGAGAGGAGAATTTGAGAAAGCAAAAATTATAGGAAATCAAGCGAATTGGAACAAAAGCCAACGAAATCGAGTGACGAAACCCAAAATTGGGAAGAAATAGAGGGATCGTCTTCGTCGAGTGAGAAAGGCTCAAATCAGAGCGATGTATCTGGGTCAACCGAAAAAATATATGTACGGAGAAGAATGACATAGTTTTCTTCTCTTGATATCGAAGTGAGTATTTTGGGTGAGCTTTTTTTTTTGTAATGGTAAATTCATTTAATCAAAATAACTGTACAAAAGTTAATGTTGTCATCTACAAGTCATACAAGTAGCTAACAATGCATTAAGTGGCGTCTCATCTTCAAGGATCAAAGTTACGAAACCAAATTGTCAGCAAACTTTCATCACCGAAAATGAAGTCATTTTCCTGCCAAAGGGAGGAGAGTTTGTGCCTCACGGTGCGCAGAACATCACGTCGAAGAGTGGAGGCCGGTTTACTTTCCGCTCCATGAATCTGTGCGTTCCGCTGACCCCAAATCAAGTAGATGGTGGCATGGAACAGTAATAAGATCATGTACTTGAGGATACGACAGTGCGAGTATTGTTGTAGGACCTGGAGATGTTCCTCAAATGAGGTACAACCTGGGAACGAGGCTCCACACACGCTATCGTCTCCAACCAGACCAAAGAGGAGTAGGCACATCGGAAAAATAGGTGGTCCCTTGATTCTGATCCAGTTTCACATAGGCGACAAGTGGTGTTGACGTTTAAACCCCACGATATCATTCTATCCATTGTCGGTAACCTGTTCCTTACAGCTATCTATAGGACAAAGGAGTGTTTCAGAATAGATTTAGCGAACCATACCTCTTTGTGCCAAGTGAAATGGTTCATTGGAGGCTGGAAATGTTTCCAGGCTTTGGACGTTGAAAACTCCGGCAAGTGGTTACGAGTGTAAGTGGAGGACCAGTAAAATTGATCCTCACAATCCCCACTTAATGATTGATGATGTTCTAAGATGGCGCAATGGATGGCTTGTGTCTCATCCGTTCGGGCCGGAGGTAGAGATCAATGTTCCCCAATGCAAGCGTCTCCCACCGTTGCTAAATAGTGGATACCGAGTTGTCTTGGCCCCGTCTCACCAAGACGTACTATAAGCGGCCCCAAAGGAAGCCAGGAATTAAACCAGAAGCTGCATCGATTTCCTCAACCAACTCTACAACGAAGGAAGTCTCTTGCCATGCTCTTCTATTTTAGTAGTTTACACCATGCCCAACTTCCTCGTCCTGATGGTTTAAGAAGCCAGAAGCATTTCCTTCTCAGCAAATGCTCTGATGCCCAGGCCACCCATAACGAACCCCCCATGTGAATAGAATCCATATGAGCTTCAAGCAGAACACTTTGTTCTAGTCTGCTAATCTTCTCAACCCCAGGCCACCCTTCTCCTTCGACTGACAGATGCTGGTCTAAGATACTTTGGCGCCTCTCGCTGTGTTCGGAGCTCTAGATCAGAGGAAAGCGGCACATATTCTCTCCATCTCCTGTGCACATTTAGAGGGTAATATAAAAGCAGCAGCCCAAAAATTGATTACACTATATATCATCGACTTGATAAGTTGTAATCTCCCGGCGAATGAAAGGTGTCTCGCTGTCCATGAGCACATCCGACTCCTGATTATGTCTTGAAGATTGGCACAGTCCCTTGAGGTAAGCTTCGATGAAGTCAAAGGAAGACCAAGACAACGGACTGGCAGAGTCCCTTGAGATTTGTCATAGTTGCCACTAAATATTACAAAAGTGGTAGGTGCAAAGTCATTTGTACATAGTAGTATTTGAATATATATACTAGACGTTAATGCAACTTAATACACTTGTTTTATTGCAGAGCAATGACCCACCGAAACCAGAATTTTATTATGATTTTGACAATATGAATAAAATTTCGGTGAAAGTGTGTTCCATGTGTTTTCACATTGAACCATTAGATTTTCTAGAAAATGATTTCACTGAAGAATAGAGGAAGCGTTTCATGGAAAAATCTCGGTGTAGGCATATATTCCATATGAAAAAGAAACGGTCTTTGAAGATAAGTTTAATGGTGGCGCTCATCAATCGTGCCGTGAATACGAAGAGTGACAGTGAATTGTGGTTCGCCATTAACAAAGTCTCCATTAGATACTCTCTGTAAGAACATACAATTCTTTGTGGACATACAATTCTTTATTCATATCGTCGAAATCGTAATAAAATCATGGTTTCGTTAATGTAATTTAATGCACTTGTTTTATTGCAGAGCGAAGGTCCATCGAAACCATAATTTTATTACGATTTCGATGATATGAATAAAAAAATTGTATGTTCCCAAAGAATTGTATGTTTCTACAGAGAATATCTAATGGAGACTTCATTAATGACGAACCACTATTCACTATCGTTCTTCGTCTTCACCACACGATTGATGAGTGCCACAATTAAACTTATTTTCAACGACCGTTTCTTTTTCATATGGGATATACGTCTAAACCGAGATTTTTTCTATAAAACGTTTCCTCTATTCTCCTGTAAAATCCTTTTCTAGAAAATCCACTGGTTTGATGCGAAAATATATGGAAGACACTTTCACCAAAATTTTATTCATATTGTCAAAATCGTAATAAAATTATGGTTTCGGTGGACCATCTCTCTGCAGTAAAACAAGTGCATTAAATTGCATTAACGACTAATATACACTAGGGGTGGGCACGGATCGGATATCCGAGATTTTTACAATATCCGTATCCGTATCCGATCCGTGCAAATATTAAAATTTATTATCTGGATCCGATCCGTAGTTTTTGGATATTCGTAATTTTGGATATCCGAAAAAACCACGGATATTCGTAAATATCCGTATCCGACACATCAAAAAATAACAAAGATAAAAAATAAACTTCTCCGCTGAGTTATTCTGAAGATTTCTCCGTCGACAACATGCTGGACTTGTCCAACGACGACATTTTTATTGATGAAGCCGCCGGTGAAGATGACCAACCCCACCACCAACTAGAGAGAGTATCTGTTTCTCCGAGGACCCTCAGTGTGATGGAAATAATTTTCACCGCTGCACAGATTTTTCCGCCGGCGATGATGTTGGTCTTGCCCGACAAGCAAACTCTGCATTTTCGTAAAAGATTTTAACTTAAGATTTTGTCAATGGTCAACAGAAATGATGGAGTAAGGAGGAGAGAGAGAGAGGGGGAGAGAGACGAGAGAGGTGGCAGACAAATGAACAAAGAAAAAAATGATAAACAAAACCCTAGAACATCTTTTATTTATTACAATGTTACCTTTAAATATAAAATAATTACCAAATCATTCATATATTATTAATATTACTAAAAAGTCCGGATCGGATCGGATATGTCGGATAATTCTATTTTGATATCCGTATCCGATCCGTATCCGACAAATATTTTGAAACTAATATCCGTATCCGATCCGTGAACTCTGAATATTCGAATTTTCAGTTCGGATACGAGTCGAATAACGGATCGGTTCGGTTTTTTCGGATATTATACCTACCCCTAATATACACATTCAAATATTACTATGTACGAACGACTTTGCACCTAACATTTGTAATATTTAGTGGCAACTATGACAAATTCACATACATAAACAACTTTGCAATTTTAAGTTGCAAATAAGATTAAATAACGAACATATACAAAACATTTCGTAATTTTTCAATTCCACTCTAAACCATCACATAATTTGAACGATTTCGCATAAATGACCGTTTAAAACCAAATTTCAACTGCTAATCATCAACCAAACTTTTTATATTTAAATCCAAACTAACTTTCCTACCTATTCGAAAAAGCTTAGCCAAAATATTTACTTCGATATCAAGAGAAAAATACTCTGTCATTCTCTTTCGTGCATATATTTTTTCGGTTGACCCAGATACATCACTCCGATTTGAACCTTTCTCGCTCGACGAAGAAAAAGACCCCTCCATTTTCTCTCGATTCTGGGTTTCGTCATTTGATTTCACTGGGTTTTGGTCCATTTGGTTCGATTTCCTATAGTTTTTGCTCTATCAAGTTATCTTTCACTCTCGACGCCTTTCTCTGAGTTTTTTTATTTTTATTTTGAAATGTGTAAAAATCCCTAACTCCTTTTTTACTTTGGCAGAATTGGTGAATTTTTTTCAATCCACATATGTGTATTATCTCAATTTCATTTCTATTAAGGGTAACATAGATTTTTTCAGTTTTTTTTAAGGATAATATTGTCTTTTGATATTTTTTTATATGTTTTTGGGATATATCGGTGAAAAACGTGGGACACGATCGGAGTATTCTTGATGTTTGTTCTCAAGGTGGTGTGCACATGAAGAGTACAATTTTGATTTTTCCATTTCTATTAGACTTTTGTCATTTGAATTTGGATACAATTATGACTTATTATTTATCGTTTTATCAATCGAGACAAATAGAAAGCGGTAGTTATATTTGTATTTGATTCCATTGTTTGTATCGGATTTATGTTATGTTATCGTTTTTGTTGAACGTGTGTTATGTGTTATGTGAATATTTAGGCTTAATCTCATATTCCCCCACAAATTTTCGAAAAAGTTCCAATTTTCTACACCAATTTTTAATTTGACATAAAACTACACCAGATTTCAAATATTTCCAAATTTTCGCACACAATCTTAAAATGTGTTGCAATTTCCCCCATATCTGTAAACGACGTTAAGTTCCGTCAATTTTGATGCTGACGTGGTATGCCACGTCATACAGATTATGCCAAATCAAAATCATCACATCCTGCTACGTCAGAAAATAAGTAAAAAATAAAATAAAATAAAAAATTTCCAATTTTTTTTTAAAAAACTAATAAAATGAAATATTTTTTTAAAAAACTTTTAAAAAATTATAGAATTTTAAAATTTATTTTTTATAAATAAAATAAAAAAATTACATATTACATATATATACACTTTTATATCTATACACGATTATATACATATACATATATATATATACACACACATATATACATCTACATACATAATTATATACATATATATACATAAATAATATATATATATATATATATATTCACATATGTATATATACATATTCATATATATACATATATATACTTAAGTTTGGTAGTGAGTTTTGTATACATATATACATATATATGTATATATTCAATGCATATATGGATATATATGTATATATATGAATATGTATATATACATATGTGTGAATATATATATATTATTTATGTGTATATATGTATATATAATTTTTTATTTTATTTTTAAAAAATAATTTTTAAAATTCTGTAATTTTTTAAAAGTTTTTTTAAAAAATTTTGTATATATGTAATAGTGTGTATATATGTAAATGTATAAGTGTGTATATATATATAATTATGTATGTAGATGTATATATGTGTGTATATATATATGTATATAATTGTGTATAGATATAAAAGTGCGTATATATGTGTATATAATTTTCTATTTTATTTTAAAAAAATAAAATTTAAAATTCTGTATTTTTTATTTTATTTATTAGTTTTAAAAAAATTTAAAAAAATTTATTTATTTTATGACGTGGCAGGATGATGTGGCGAAATGTGATGATTTGACGAAATTTGTATGACGTGCAACACATTTTAAGATTTTATGTGAGAATTTGGAAATATTTGAAATCCGGTGTAATTTTTTATCAAATTAAAAATTGTTGTAGGAAATTGGAACTTTTTCGAAAATTTGTGGGGAATATGGGATTAACCCGAATATTTATGCTGAATTCGTAAATCGGCTCGTTAGGGTCTGAGTATTTGGAAAACATCAATAAAATATGGCCCAAATCGAATCGAATCGAGGTGGTGTGTTTTTGTACCCTAAACAAAACTTCCCTTTAGAAAACAAATGCTTAAGTGTGAATGACTTGTAAGTATGAATATATGTGTTCATATATATATATATATATATATATGTATATGATTTTTTTAATCTACAAATGGATTAAAGTGTAAAAAATAATTTGAAAATTTTAATCAATAGATTATATAAACTATTTGATATATTTTTTTAATCGAAGTCTACAGAAAAATATTTTTAAGAAATTTATGACGATATTTTTTTTTATTAAGTCTGCTATCAGATTAGTTATCAAATGATCTTTTTAATTAGCAACAACTGGAATAACAAGTTTACCAAAAAAAAAAACAATTGGAATAACAACCGTTTACCAATTATTTACTAATAGTCGTCCATAGTCGTAACATAAATAAAACAACGATCATGTATAACGAGTCGCTAGACCACGCGGCGGTCATAGCGAGTCTGAAACGCAGTCGCAGTGACCTTGCAACGCAGACGCAATTTTATTTACATCTGACGGTTTGAATTATTCTATTCAAGATCTAACGGCTACAGATTATTCTGAATTTCTGGGTTTTCTCAAGTTCTCTCAATGAATACTCCGTTCCTGACCCAGTTCCGGCGAGGCAGTGACCATATTCTTCTGTTATCCGGCGACCTGAAGGGGTTGGGTTCCTGAACCCGAACCCTAGTTCCCTCACGAACAGAAATACCCCTTCAATTTCAGCAAAAAATTTCCCATTTAGCTCACTCACCAGGTTAGACCCTACCCTAATTTTTTCACGATTACCATATTGCAAGTATAGGGGAGATTTTTTGATCGAAGACTGTTTTTATGAATCATGCTATTGGGTTTGTTTTCGAATTCCGATTTGTGTTTTTTCTTGGTGAAACCTTGTCAAATTTCAGTCCTTTAGTGCCGATTAGGTGTGCTTTGTGCTAAAATGTGCCATCGATTGCTCAATTTGTAAACACTGGTTATAAGATTCGCAGAATCATTCGCTTAGCTCAGTTTTGGATCCTGCTTAGCTTCAGAATGAATTGGTACTGTTCTTCTAGATTATTTGCTAGCTGATTGTCGTCGGTTTACATATATATTTTTTACTCCTTTTTCTTGTTGTTGGAAACTTTTGATTGATGGCGGATTATCACTGAAGCTTTGATCTATGATGTGCGGGAAGCTATATTCGGTTTAATGGGACTGAATTCGTATGCTGTAGTCTTGGTTTGCCGCTAATAATAGATTCAGGTCCATTTTATTTGAGAATTTTATTGTTTAAAATCACCCAAATGGTAGTTCTTTCTCTTGATGATCTTTGTGATATTTTGCGCTTGCCTTGAGGTAAAAAGAGTTCCATCGATAGATCTCGTGAGCTTTATTTGTACTATTTCTCTTCTGCCTGAAGTTTGTAACTCATTTTTTTCTTATGGTTTCATTGGTTGGTGTGAGGTAGGTTCTTTGAGTCATGGTGATTTGGACGTGATTTATGCTTGTTTTAATGAGTCCCCTGCCTTGAAATTTACTGTTTTTCTACCCCTTCAACTCTATAAAGTTGTTCATAGGCTAACAGCTTGGGTAATGAGGAAGTAACTCTAAGTGGCTTGATTGCTCCAATAGTGAGACATGCAGGTTTTGGTAACCTTGATAGATTTCTCCTCATGTCAAAATTTGACATGAGGTAGGGAGCTATAATGGTAAAATGTCGAGGTAGGGAGCTTTGTCACATGTACTTAAGTTTGGTAGTGAGTTTTGTACTTAGGTTTGGTTGTGAGTTTTTGTTATCCTGGCATAAGAGTCAAATCTGCAGGCCCCTTCAAGTGTGATCAGGCTGAACCTTTACACTTCCGAGCCTAGTCCTGTTCGTGAGCCTACTTGATATCACTACTGCACCCTCATCATTCGCGTATCCTGTTGCATATTCTAGCAATTTTAGTCCTAGTTCCCCCTTTGAGCAATCTGTGGTGTTTAAGGTTGCAAGTCTACCGAGTCAAGCTTCCAACTTAGCTATAGACAATTTCATGACAGAGAGCTCATTTAGCTATATTCGAGACTGAGGTCTCTAGGAAACTTAGTTCTTTCGCAGTCTTACTATACCCTCGTAGGAATCTTTCAGAGCTTATGTTTAGGTCTGGCTTCCTCTAGCTTTGGTCCTCGTTAATTCTCGTCATACAGTGAAGTGCTAAAATTTGATGGATAACCCCTAGTCTGATATTTGACTAGACACTGGCTCTCAGTTTAGTGTCCATAATAACATATTTATATGAAACTTGGTTTTTGACCTAGAGGCCGTTGTTCTCCATAGAGAAGCTTTACCAGACATCTACATTCAGCTATTCCTAAGACAGAGTTTAGCCTGCTGGAAGAAGGAATCTGTAGAATCTGTTCCAGAAACTCAGTCGCTTATGGAGGGAGGAGTGGGGATGACACAGCCGCAGCTGCAGCAAGGGCAGCCACCGCAAGCCCAGCCGCAGGCGCCAGTAGTGGTGGAGAGGCTGAACCAGGAAGTGGTGCAGCTACTGAACCTGGAGGCAGTGAAGACTCGAGCAATGAGTCTCTACAAGGCAATTTCTCGCATTCTTGAAGATTTTGACGCTTATGCTCAGACCAATACCATCCCCAAATGGTACAATCTCTGTCCTGTTTTCTGTTTTCCATTTTCGGTTTTTGTTAGGTCTTGTTTGAGTGATTTTTGGAAGACTTTTTCAGGCAGGATATTCTGGGGCAATATTCGATGGTGAATCTAGAGCTTTTTAACATTGTTGAAGATGTGAGGAAAGTTTCCAAGGCCTTTGTGGTGCATCCAAAGAATGTTAATGCTGAGAGTGCTGCTGGTATGGTCTTTTTCGTATTGGATATTCTGTATTATTGAATCCCAAATATGCGAAAGAAGGTTGCTTAATTTTCTTGGTGATCAACAGTTTTACCTGTTATGTTGTCCTCCAAGCTACTGCCGGAGATGGAAAGTGATGACAACTCAAAGAGAGAGCAGTTACTGCATGGTGTTCGGAACTTGCCAATACCCATGCAAATTGAGAGTTTAAAGGTGATTCTCTGTTTCCTATAGATCCTTCCCTTTTCCATTCAGGGTCTTACTTTTTAAGTATTTATTCTTTTTGTTTTTTAGGCGAGGATTGACATGATTGCGACAGCTTGTGAGAATGCAGAGAAAGTATTAGCTGATACTCGTAAAGCCTACGGCTTTGGTACTCGTCAAGGCCCTACTATTCTTCCCACTTTGGACAAGGGTCAAGCTGCTAAGATCCAAGAACAGGAGAATCTGCTCCGTGCTGCTGTGAATTATGGTGAAGGTGATGCTTCGATTGCCTTTAACTCTTGTTGCATCACTAGTCTTATAGTTTCGTCTTTAGATGAACATGATTTTGATGATCGAAGTTTGATAATAATAAAATCCGATGTGTGAGTTTGATGTATACAATGAGCTTTTAACGTCATCTTAACTCGTTTGCAACTATATTTCAAGGAACACGACTTCCCGGAGACCAGAGGCAGATTACCACTGCACTTCCACCACATCTAGCAGATGTGCTAACTGTCAATGATGGAGGGGGCAATTTCACTGACTCGTCTGGTAGAAGTAAATCCCACATTCTAGAGTCTGTACTTACTCTTATTTTATTACTGGATCCTCTTCGGTTCTATTAAAATGTCCAAAATCCACCTTTATTAGGCATGCCCATGAAGAATGCGTTAACCATGTCATCGAACAGCATCAACAGTCAGGGCAACCTTTTGCAGGTTAGATATGAAACCACTTTTATCTATTCATTCGCAATATATTTTCGGTTTTGTAAAAGAAGACGTAGTAACATATTATTATGTTTGATATCACATCCTTATTATGTGATTACCTTTTAACCTTCCTATTGTTAATTGTGGTAGACTTCTGGAGTACATCTCATGGGAAGGTCAGCTGCATCTCCATCAGGTCCAACTGGTGGTAGCTTTGATAACACACAATCTCCTCTACCATATGCTAACTCACCTCGATCTGGTGCTACGATGGTTAATGCACCGTCTCCTCAACAACAAACCCAGCAACAACAAATTCAACAACAGCAAAGGGCAAAATTACTGCAGCTGCCTCAACATCAACAGCAACTGCTCGCGCAACAACAGCTTAGGCAATCTTCTATGCAAGGACTTGGTCAGGTCAGGAAGTAACTTCCCCTATCACCTCTGTTAGCAATTCTCGTTTTCTAATTAAAGCTTGTGTTAGCTCCTAAAGTATTATTTGGTACACTACTTTTTACGACTATTGAATGCGTCATGTGGGAATGCTGATTCTTTTGCATGGACTCAGATGCCTTCACTCCACGACTTGCACGGGCAAGCTCAGCAGAAGTTTCAAACGGTAAATTTTACCTGTACCTATTATACGTGCAGAGATTATAATTAAATTCATCTAAGCTATTGTTATGAAATGAAGATTGGAAAACCCAGAAAATGGCTAAAAGTAGAAGTACGAGTCTGTATAGATTACTGATTATAACAGGAACAACAATTTAGGATATGATTAATGGGGCTCCTCTCACTCCCCAACCTTTACACAAACCAAACTTCAAAACCCCAAAATCCTCTCTTTACGTAGTGTATAATAGAGCGCCTAACCAACCTTGGTTAACTAAAAATAACCATGTAACTAAACCTTAGTTGATTTATTCTTCTCAGTAAAGAGTAGTGAAATCTTTGGGGTCGCAGGCCCATTAGTTCTATCAGTTATCAGGATACCCAAGCTTAAAAAGTTGCTCTTGAGGGGAAAAATGTTAATGCAAGCACTTGTAAAGAGATCCTGAAGATATGAAATCCCTTGATGAGACCATAGACACATTATGCCTTAAACTTTTGTTGGAGAAACGAAATTCTTGGCCATTCTTAAGAGATGATTAGTGACTCTGTGGTTTCTACATTTTTTCATGGGAATGGGGCATGTTTTTTTTCTCTCTTGACAATCAGTTATACTTGATTTTTCCTCCTTTGTTTTCTTGTCAATCAACATCTTAAATCACTGAACTTCTTTGCCAGTTACATGGTCAACATCAAATGCCATATTCTCAGCCAATGGGGCACCAACAATTCCAAGCTCGGCAGCTACCAACTGGGCATCTTCAGCACGGCATGGCTCAAGGCCAACTCAATCCAGCAATGAACCGTCATTTAAACCAGTTTTCAGGCACACCAAACACCGGACTTTTTACTACTGCACAGGGGACACCGAGCAGCCAGATGGTGAGATGTGTTTCTTTTCCCTTTTTACGTGATTGCATTCGTCATACTACCGATTTGGAAAAGAGTAACAGAGAATGACATTCATTCACAGATACCTTGTTATGTCGATCAATTGGTAATTGGTTCTGCATATAATGGTTCTAGTCGTATTACTTGATATGCATAAACGGCTTAAAAGCTGCTAATGTGATCTTCAAAGAAAACTTGATGTTCTTTATATTGTTATACGTTTTCTTTCTTTGTTTTATTTCTTAAACGCCGTTGCAATGGGTTGTGGAAACTGGTTTCGAGGCATCAAATTATCTTTTGAAGTTATTATTATGACTTTGTTTTCTCTTCCTTGATTTTACTGAATTTCTTTCTATAAAAAAAAAATCAGATTCCGAACATGTCAGGGACTATATCATCTCAGACACTCCATCCAAGGATGCAGGTTAGCAAAAAAACTCAAACCGGTTTGCGATTTCCAAATTATTTCTCACCCTCACAGAGGAATTCCTATGGAGGCATTCTCATCATATAACAGGAAACTTAGTCATAGCATATGCATACATTGAGATCTAAATTTTAGTTTTTGAGCTTATTTTGTTGTTGTAGTTTGGATTATCTGGTGTCAACCAACAGAGGACACATGCTTCTCAGATCTTGGGGGACCAAAGTAAGCATTCTGTCTAAAATTTCACTCTAAACCTCGTCTACATTCCGATACTTTGCCCCCGAACTTCTGTTATTACTGGTTTTTTTTTTTTGCAGTGTTTAATATGGGAGCAACGAATACCGGTGGAATGATGCCGATACAGCAGCAGCAGCAGCAGCAACCACAATCGCAAATGCAACAACAACAACAACAACAACAAGGAGGAGGAGGAGGCTTTGGAAGCATGCAAGGGAATGCCCAGAATCTACAACCTCCTAATATGGTGCCATTGCAAAATGCACAACAGAACCTTCAAAACTTGGGTGGTGGTCAACAAATGCAGCAGAACCCACAATAACTTGAATTCATCTCGTTTGTCGTTTGGCTTCTTGGTATTAGTGGTTTAAAATATGCTCACCACATCTCATTTAAGCCAAGGTTCAAGAAAGGACCATATTTTCTTTGTCGTGATCATCGGTTTCTCCCATTTCGTAATACTGTTTAAGGAACCGCCTGTGCACAGATTTTTTTTTTTTTTAAATATTTTGGTTAATCCATATCAATGACCTTTTTCCAGAGAGAACACTTTTGTATAATTGAAGCTGTTAGGAATGGTTATTATGGATTTTGGTTAGGTAATTTTTTGGTTCAAGTCTTTTGATGTTGGAAAAACTATACAGTTCAGTTTTCTGTAGATTCCGGTTCTGTCTGTGTTTAGTTTTTATAGAGATAAAGAGATTTTTTCGTTTTCGTCCGTCTGTTTCGGTTAATTTCATATTATGTTCGGGTTTGTTTAATTTGGTTTAAAGAAATCATTTCTATTTGGGGTTTAGATTGTGTTTGAACCGGATACAGTTTTATACAAATTGCCGATTGATGGATGCAATGAGCTCGAAGTGGAGCTGGCGGTCTGGCTCGTTTTAACGAGTCGACACAGTATTTTTAAGGTTCGTTTGAAAATGAACCTAACGAGTGAGTTCGCTACGGCTCGCAAGCGTGGCGAGTCACGAGCTGACTCGTGAATTTAGATGTTTTTTTAAATTATATATTATTTTATTTTGTTTTTATATTTTATAAATAATTATTACTTAATTTAATTTTTTTTATTAATTATATATGTATAATTTTTTTATATACAATAATTTGATATTTTAATATTTAAATTTTATATTAAAATATCATTTTATTTGATATTTTTTATAAGATAAATAAAAATATTATATTGTTTCTATCTGGTGAATCACGAGACCGATTCGTTAACTTGAAAAATTGGTGAATCACACTAAACCAAAACCGAACCGAAGTGGTTCATTTCGGCTCGTTCAAAACGAGTCGGCTCACCACGAGTCGAACCGAAGTGGTTCATTTGACACACTTAGTTCAGATGAGGAGACGTTTAAACCTACTGATTCGAGAACCCATCTAATTCAATCAAATAGTTATGAGGTCTCTCTTATTCTTTGTCAACCACTTTTTATTTTATATAATATATTTCAAAATTGAAGGTAGTATACTTGAATATATCATCTAATTTTTATTAATGTATTATATCATCACTTAACGTTATTTCCAACGTGACAAATATATTAAGCTTAATATGTTATATTAGATAATTTTATTAAATATTTCACTATAAAATTAAATATTAAAATATGTTTTTTACGACTGAATTATCAAAGTTCTTGCGCCAACAAGAATAAGGTAAAGAAAAAAAAAAGAGAATTGTCACACCCGAATCCGACCGAGACCGACCCGACCCGACCCGAACATCATTTTCTCCACCTGGACTTGGTTTTGCGAACGCTCGGTGGTTTCGGCCAAAATCCCAACAAAAGCTGAAGCAAGAGAAGAGGAAACGCAGAGACGAGACATGTTCTGTTCCTTGTCGCGATGTATTCTGAGGAAAAACCCTTCTAATCTCGCCGGGAAATTCCTCCTCGCCGCTGATTTCCACCACCACCAACACCACAACCACCCAAATGCCTCCTTCCCTCCTCCTCTATGCCTTCGCAGTAATCTCATCCCCAATACCCAAATCCCTACCTCGTTTTCCCGTCATAAATGGCACGGCAGCGGCGGCGATTGCGGCGGCGGAGGAGGCGGCAGCGGTTATGATCACATCAGGGCTGACGTCAACTGTCCCCGTTGCTCGGCCCAGATGCCTGTCGTTTTCTCAAACCGGCCCTTGTCGCTCACAGCCAGAGAACCTGGAATCTATCAAGCTGTTAATTTCTGTCCGAAATGCAAGACGGCTTTCTACTTCAGACCATTTAAGTTGGTTCCCTTGGAAGGAAGCTTCATCGAGCTCGGTATGGTCAAAGGGACAGGGGACGATGATGGGGTTTCGGAGGACGTGTTTGGGAGGAGGTGGAAAATGCAGGGTTTTAGAAGCGAGGAAGGTAATGATGAGGAGGAAGACAATGAGTATGGTGGTGATAGGGAGAAGGATTCTGTGATGAAGAAGTTACCGACTCCGAAGGAAATCTGTCAGAAGTTAGATGAGTTTGTCATTGGTCAACAGAAGGCTAAGAAGGTCGGTTTCTGCGTTTGATGAATTTCCGTTTTGGCATAATTCGAATTCGTGTGCAATTGGTGTTTTGTTGATAGCACTTAATGATGGATTATTCCGAAATTGGAAATAGATTCTTGTCTAGGTGTTGCTGCAGTGTTTTTGGAGCTCTTAGATAACCTTTACATCAATGTTGTAAATTATGTGGAAGTATCTCATTGGACATGTTTCCATCTGCAGGTACTTTCTGTGGCTGTCTACAACCACTACAAAAGAGTATACCACGCCTCCTGGAGAAAAGGGTCTGTCATATATAGTCTTGTGACCGTTGATCTTCGGTTCATCTTGATTGATTGTCAACTTCATCACTCTCTAGAAGTTGCCTGCTATATGTTTCCACTATTTGCATCTTGATCCCCAGATTCCCCTGACTGTTTGAATTCCAGGTCTGCTTCAGAATCAGGTAACATCGATATGGATGATGATGACAACATTGACCTTGTGGAGTTGGATAAGAGCAATGTGTTGTTGATCGGCCCTACAGGCTCAGGTGCATATTTTAGTTCTATGATCACTTGTGTTCTTGTCCTGGCTTGTACACGTAGTCATTGTGCTTCTGAGGTAAAAATTTGTAAGAACTAGTATGCTTACTATCTTTGCGTTCATGTTTCTTGCTTGAACATAAGGACAGGGAAGACCTTACTTGCAAAAACTTTAGCACGGATAGTGAATGTACCATTTGCGATTGCTGATGCCACATCTCTAACTCAGGCAAGTGGCTTCCCTTACTCTTTAAAGATACGGGTATTTGACAAATTGGAACATGAGTGTTGTCCAGTTTTTGATGTCTTACATTTTATACTGTAGAGTTCTTTGACAACAACGAAGAAAACTATAACTGGTTATTGGACTACAGTACGGCATGTGTGGTTTTATGCCAGTTGTAGGAATGCTTCTTTGTTTTCTGCTCCCTGTTTGAAATATTGATATAACTTTACTCAACCTAGATCTACTTTGACATTATTGGTCTTCATTCTGTCTAGATTAGGCTTTTGTTTCATTCCTTAGGGCAATCAGAATTTCTGCTACAATCTCTTATCTTGCTTCCTTGTTACACTTTTTATACTGAACTACTTACTATTCTTGTCCAGGCAGGTTATGTTGGTGAAGATGTGGAATCAATATTGTATAAACTACTAGTGGTATGGGCTCCTATCACCAAATATCATATCTCTGTTTTCAAGTATATTGGCATGTCCTTTCATGGGATATCTTCTGTATTGCTTGGTCATATAGTTTTATAATTGACTTCTTCTGAAATTACATATTTGGCCTTAAGTTTTTGGTTTTATGCATTCAATTTTTATGTACAATAGCTCAGAACACTTGGATTTTTTTCCCTCCACAAGTCCACACCTAATCCAGTATTATTGAGATGCAAGAAATTTGTTACATATGCTTGCTATTCGGCGACATTTATGTTTTATGTGTATTTGTTTATTGTTAAAAGTATCTGGATGTATCTTTTCTTTTCAGGAAGCTGGGTTCAATGTAGATGCAGCTCAGCGAGGAATTGTTTATATTGACGAAGTTGATAAGATAACTAAGAAGGTCTAAATTTTCTTCGTTAGTTACTTATTATATGGCACTAGCTAGGTTAATGCTCATTACTTGGCAATCTGTTTTTCCCTTCGCAGTCTCATAGCTCAAATGGTGGTAGAGATGTCTCTGGAGAAGGTGTCCAACAGGCTTTGCTAAAATTGCTGGAAGGAACTGTAAGCCTTTTCTAAATCAAATCTTTTACCTTTTCTCATGTGCTGGATGCAATGTATTGTTTAGAGAAAACTCTTAGAATGGAAGATACTTCATTTGGCTGTGTACCTTTCGTGCCTAGTCTCGCGTGTCTTCAAAGGTAAATAAAAAGGTAGCGTGGAAGTGACAGTCTTGTAGTCTATTGCTTAATAAAATCAATCTATTTAACCTGCAAATCGTTGCTAATTGTATGTAACATGTGTATTCTATCATTTCTTTTGGCTTCTAGGTGGTGACAAAATTGAGAATTCCAGTATTTATCTGATTTTCAATTATCTGTATTTGCAGGTGGTCAGTGTTCCAGTTCCCGATAAAGGATTTCGTAGAGACCCTCGAGGAGATTGCATTCAGGTGTCATGCCTGACGAATTTTCGTGTGCTGCATTTGCTATTTTGTTTTAGATTTTGTGTGTTGACTCAGACAATAATTTTTTGCATGACATTAACCTAAATTCTTTTGAAAAAATCTAACTTGCAGATGGATACAAAAGATATCCTTTTTATTTGTGGTGGAGCATTTGTCGATTTAGAGAAAACTGTATCGGAAAGGTAAATTATCTAGCCGTAGAGATGCAAAATCTGTTCATTGTCATTTCTCTGTATTTGGTGAGAGGACTTGAAGGGCATTAATATTTTTCTGTGACCAGGCAGCATGATGCTTCTATTGGTTTTGGTGCTCCTGTTCGTTCAAACATGACTACTAGTAGGTTCAGTACTGCTATAGTATCCTCACTGTTGGAATTGGTAAGACAATTTCCTATATGGCTCATTAAATGTAGATTTCTCGACTTTTTTCCTTTGTAAAATTTCAGAAACCTGGTAATTGTCTTGGTAAGGAGAACATTTACGGGCTTCTGTTGATGTGTAGGTAGAGAGTGCAGATCTTGTTACTTATGGTCTGATTCCTGAGTTTGTTGGAAGGGTACCCATCTTAGTGAGCTTATCTGCTTTAAACGAAGATCAGCTCGTGCAGGTAGCATTTTTCACCCCATTTTGCGCTTGTTGGTTTTCTAATGAACGGGTTCATGAACGGTGATTAGCTTCTCTGTTTTCCTTGTCCTTCAATGATGAAGAGAATTAGATTTTGTAAAAGACTCTTTTTTCTTTTTCTTGCTTAATTGATATATTTTGTCCACTACTACATGTACTCGTTAGCACTTAGCACTATGAATAATTTTATTTTGATTGCAAACAGAAATTTCAGCCAACTTTCTCATTCATCTGTAAAACTGTAACCTGAAAATTCTCCCTCCTGAGATAGGTTCTCATGGAACCCAAAAATGCGCTGGGCAAACAGTACAAGAAGCTGTTTAGCATGAACAGTGTAAGTTGTTTTTCTGTTGTGGGACTCTTCCCATGCGGCTGTCCTATCTTTAACCTATCTTTCTGGATGAAATGTTAGGTTCAATTGCTCTTTACTGAAGGAGCAACCAGGATGATTGCAAAGAAAGCGATGTCCAAGAACACCGGTGCGCGTGGCTTACGATCTCTATTAGAAAGTATTCTCACGGAAGCAATGTTCGAGGTATCGGAAATTAAGTGTTTTACTTCAAGCACTTTTTCCTTATTTATTGAAATGCATGTGTTATATAGTCCCACATCGGAAATATGTGGGGAAAACCGAGTGTATATAAGACCATGGCCACCCTCCCCCAATTGTCCCCACATATTTCCGATGTGGGACTCTAACTGCATGAGCACACATTCGTGTAGTAGAAAATTGCTGCCTCTGGTTCCTCAATATTCTTGGTTGCCTTTTCCCTTTTCTTTGGACAAGAAAGAGCAAGAAACCTTACATTAACTTCCCCATTCCTTTGGTTAGCCCTAATTTGTGATTCTTCGAGGGACAAAAGGTGTTTGCTTACTGTGTAGGCAAACATATTGGACTTCTCTTTTTACTAATACCCTATAATTGCGTTAGTATATTTTTTTTCTTTTTTGTGTGTCCTAAACAGGTACCGGACAGCATCACAGAAGGGTCTCATGGTATAAGAGCAGTTCTGGTAGATGAAGAGGCAGTTGGTTCGGTTGAAACACCAGGGTGTGGTGCAAAAATTATCAAGGGAAACGTTGAGCCGGAACATTTCGTCCAAGAAACAGAGTCGAAAGACTTCGAGGTATGCAGAAGAGATCTTCACTCTAGCCTATGACATGGGGGACAGTCTTCTGTTTGGATTAGTTCAAGTTCACTTTATGACTAACTTGTGGGTATGGAAACTGGTTTAGGGTAATAATAAAATGGCATATTATGTTTTTTAACTCATTAGTTAACACTTTCTAATTTAACAAAAACGTCAAAGGATTGGTTTGGCAGTAAAACTCTATCTTAATGATTGTTATGAAGTAATTAGTTCCTCTAAGATCTAAAATACCATCTCAGAAGTTCTCAGCTTGATGTTTGCAGGACAGTAGAAGGGAAGATGAGGCAAAAAGAGCTCACAGTTTGTAACTGAACCGACATTAGATTTGCCAATGTTCGAGGTTATCGCATCGTATTCAAGCAGTTAAACCGGCGAAGCGTTCCCCTGGAAAATCCGAGTTGGAGTTCTACGAGATTACTCGGATATTCTCATAGCGTCCTTGAAGAATGAAGGAATAAGCCTTTGTGACGGTAAAGATTCAAGCTTTTATCATAATAAGCGAATAGTAACTCTATGCATCTCATGACTGTCAATTATATGCTTTGTTTTCAGCTTCATGCTTGTATTTGTACAAGTCCTCTTTTGGGTTTCAATTCACATTCTATGTTATGTGTATCTCCGTTATAGATAGAGGATCTGTAAATGGTTATGACAAGACACTTTCAAAGCTTGTCGGCATTTGATATAATTTGTCGGAAGTATCGAAATAGAAGCAATCTAGTTTTCCGACAGAATCCAATCTCGGGTTTTATCAGATCGCTGGGTTTGCTGATCAATACCGATGCTCTTTTAATGAAAATCGAACAACAATTTTTTTGCCCAGTTGGAGATTAACTGCCCAAATGAAAAAAAAAAGCTTATTAAGATTTTTTTTTCAAATATGCGATGCTGAATAGAAAATGAAGGAAGGGTTTTCAATTTTTCATGCAACTGGAAGGACTTGCCCAACTAAAAGAGGAGTTTTTTACCCTTAAAACCACGCTAAGAAAGGTCAGTTATTGATGCGTTAACTTCAATACATACTTATAACTGCAATATATGTATTGCGTCAAGCTTCATCAGCCGTCAATACATGTATTTAAGGAGGTAAGTTACAAAATAACCATAAAATCTTGTCTACTAAAAGTAGGGGTGTCAAAAAAAGCATGAGGCCCGATACCCGACCCGAACCCGCCCATAAAATTTACGAGTTCGGACTTCACAAATCAAGGTCTGTTCGTTCTTCAGGCCGGGCCGGTCCGGTCCGGAAAATTGCGGGCCAAAAGCGGATTTGGGTCGGTCCGGCCAGTAGGCCCGATTAAAATATAAATATATGTGTATATAGGTAAATATATTTACATATATATATTCGCACATATTGAATCATATATATATATACATTTATTCAATCTTATATATATATATATATTTATAATATATATACATGTATAAAAAATATACAAATATTATATAATATAGAAAGTTCTAAAAAAACTAAAAACTTGGTTAATACTAAATAATTTAGGATGTAATATTTTCATAAATGATATAATCAAAATTATAATACTATTAGTTTCAAATAATTATTCCAAATGAAAAATATAATAATTTATCATTTTTAAAAATTTATTACCATATAAAATTAAAAAAAAAAAATTAATTTATATTAGAT
Source organism: Tarenaya hassleriana (assembly GCF_000463585.1). Classification (NCBI taxonomy): domain Eukaryota; kingdom Viridiplantae; phylum Streptophyta; class Magnoliopsida; order Brassicales; family Cleomaceae; genus Tarenaya; species Tarenaya hassleriana. The sequence continues at coordinate 67,427 of NW_010969242.1, read as the reverse complement.
CAAAATATATAACTTTGTAATCTATTTTTTACCTTTTTATTATCATGAAATGCATTAAAATTTTTGTATTTAATTATTTTAATTTGTTTAAAAGTTTTTAAAAAAAATTTCAAGTCCGATCGAAGTCCGGCCCAAACCCGAAAAAAGTCCATAAGGTCGGGCTCCGGACCGAAGGTTTTAGTCTAAAATCGACAAATAACTCATCCTTCAACTTCTTCTAACTGTTTCGACCAATAATTTGTTCAACTTTTTTTTTTCCCCGATCTCCAACCTTTTTTCCTCCAGCTTTTTCTTTTATTGCGTTGAGCTTCTTCATTTTCTTTAATCATTCAAATCTTCAGCATCATGTCCTTACCAATGTCAACAATCTCCTAGGTACGGTCATTTTCTATGAACACAAATCCTTTTGAAATAGTTTTGTATTGATAGAATCACTCTCTTCGAGAGATCATATGCCATATATTGTTTTCAAGTTTATAAGTCAAACATCAGAAAATTTCTATCTTCCTTCGGTTGTCACCTCATTATACAATATATCTCTATTTGATGACTTTTGTTGTTGTTGAGAATTTGCTCTTCATTTTCTTCACACTTATAGTAGTACCAACATTATATTGGGGGCGACAGTTGTTGACGACGGCAATATTCCGTCAATTCGAACGATTCCAAATAAGAACCTGAAATAAAAGATTATTTTGTCGAGGCCTATGAAACATAGTTTTCTTAAGTTCAATTTCCGTGCCACCTCTCAAGATACAACGGCCGCGTATTCGGAAGAAGCTTTCCAAATACTAAGTGGACTCTGAGAGAGATATGAACATATATGCGAATACACTTTATTTTCTCTAGAATGCTTTTTTTTTTCTCTGTGTTAAATTAACTAACCCAAGACCCCTATTTATAGTAGAGGGAAGAATCTCAAAATAAAATTAATTTGATTTTCAAATTTAAATTAGATTTTATTTTGATATTATCTTGATCATATTTGATAGATTTTCTACAGATTTGAATTTCAAAATCAATCAAGAATATTCTCTTAATATTCTGCAGATTTTTATTAAAGTTTCTAAAACTTTCCACGGATCGGGCTTCTCACCGGTTAGATCCGTTTTGATTCTGTCAATTAAACTCAAATCCAACACATTATTTATTAGTGGGACCTTTCTTACCATAGTAATAACATTTGATATACTTTTTACCTCCGTATTTTGACTTCTAAGCGTTTTAACTATCATTGAAACTATGTTTCGTTGTTTTTCTGATATAATTTGGGCCCTAACTCCAACCAAATCCTAGTCTTAAATGGAGGTTTGACCCTCCTTATATATTGACCCAAATCCCTCTCTTTCTCCAATTTAGAACACTTATCATTTTTCTTTCACTATTGTGAGCTTCTACCTAATGTACAACATACTTTGCTTATTTTTTCGCTTTCGTTCTTTTTCAGAACAAGTAGTTGCAAAATCATCATAGATTAAATAGTCTACGAAAATATTGGTATCATGTTGATGATGAGTGAACCACAGGAACCTGACAAATGTTGGAGTAGGAATTTTACACATTCACATCTATAACTCATCTTTTAGAATTTCGAAAATAGTGCATTCAAAACACTAATATGGCCTTAAATAAAATCTTATTGTGAAATGACTTCGTCTCGTACAGTTTCGTCAAAGCATCCCAAATCTGCTTCGCAATCTCCAACTCTTCTACACCTTTCAAGATGTAATCGATAAGACCTAGATGCATATTCATAATGTCACTATCATTTATTTTGTTTCGTTGCTCATCGCTCATCGCATCTGGTCTTTCTCTGATGGCCACCATACAACTCTCTTTCAACGAAATTGCCATTGTTTTTGTTTGTCCATATATATCGAGAAATTACTCTCATTAAACTTCTCTATCTCATATATTTAGTTGACATTTTATAACATTTATACCACTAATTAATCAAACCATTGTATGAATGTAAGAATACGGAAGTGTAGTTACGTACCGATTCTGTCGATCTTTTCCTTGGTTGAAATCACAGTCTTCTAATTCTCTGGACGATGGTCGAAAACTGGCTACTAGAGTCGGAACTGCAGATTCACAACCCAAATGCCACTCACCAAAACTGATAACTCACGTTTCCTTTTCTGGTGTTTTTGCCTATATATTTGTCATATAGAACCTATACTTTTATAGGATTCAAGTGGTGTTTATGCAAGAGACACAACCAGTACAATGGTTATATCCTACGGTTATGTCTATTCTCACATACACCCTTTCACCGGGTGTTTCAACCGTCATCTCCCACTCACCCATGAAAGATAATGACTTTTACCAGTTCTGAGTTCATACTAGCAAATGGGTCGTGTGACCACCGAATACCCCTGCATGCGGGAGCTCCAAACTAGAAAGCCACACAGGGCCAGAATGGAGACATCAACCTCGGAGAAGAAAAAGAAAATAAATACACGATGTATTCTATACCTTAGGTTCACTTTGTCACATCGAGTCCAGTATCCCTTGACCCCTCAATAAAATAAATAAAGATGATACTTAACTCCCACTACTCCATATGTATTCCCAGTTATGATAAGTACACAACAAATTATAACTGGCCGGCCGGTGAACACATATGAGTGATATGACAATACTTTACCTTCCTTTCGCCCTACTACTACTTAGTTTCGAGTCGACTGCTTTCCTAGACATGCCCCAGTAGATCGAATCACTCGTGACCATAGGAAGCACACTAAAGTAGCAAACATCAACTCTACGCTTCGTAGCATAGTCAAAGTCATAAGGGTATACTCGTATAATTAATATACGATATCAAGTACTCACACAGTGATGAAGCAGGGATCCATTCACTCACTTACTTGATTGGTCATATCTCTAGCACATACAGTATGAAATGTATGCTATGGTGGAGATTCTCCCTCAGGAGTATGTCACTCAACACTATACAGGTCTTAGTCTAGTTGCTACTCAAGCGACTAACCCGAACTCACAATATGCTTGCTCTCTATAGCATCATATAGGATTCGCACCTGGCTTCTACATAGGTTTCATGGATGGTGGAATAACATCCATGTCGGCTCCAAAACAACTCTAAGCCTCATCTAGGTTCTTACCAAGGCGACATATAATGAAATAAATCGAGTTTGTCCCCCAATGACCCAATTCATTCATGTCTCATCTCTACTCGCTCCCAGAGCGTCAGAGGCGATTGCTCATGTGAGAAATCCAATCATAGCCTATGGACATACAAATCATTATACTAGTGGTACTTTTCACGACTCAGAATAGATATCAATAATACCTTATTAAAAACTGATCATACAATACAATAAAGTCAACTGAGTACATAAACATAGTTCACATCCTTCGTAATCCTAGGGATCTAACATGTCTAATAAACAAATCCCTAGCGATAGGCTTCGTGAACGGATCCGCTACCATCTCGGTAGTCGGGATGTATCTCAAGACCACTTCCTTCTGTGCCACTGCATCTCTTACAAAATGATATCTTATGGCTATGTGTTTGGTTTTTCCATGATATTTGGAATCATTAGAATAAGCAAGTGCAACCATGCTGTCACTATACACGGTCATAGGGTCTGATGCTCGAACAATAACCCCCAAATTCTCTAAGAATCTCCTCAACCAAACTGCTTCCTGTACGGTTGCCGAACATGCCACATATTCTGCCTCCATCGTCGATAAGGCTATACATGACTGTTTCTTACTGCTCCACGAGATGACACCGTTGTTCAGCAAGAAAGCATAACCAGACGTTGATTTGCGCTCATCCGGATCTCCCGCCCAGTCGGCATCGCTGAATCCCTTTAGCCGCAAATCATTTCCTTGATAGCATAACATGTAGTTTGTCGTCCCTCTAAGATATCGGAAGATCCTCTTGACTGCTTTCCAATGTGCAAGTCCAGGATTCGACTGAAACCGGCTAACAAGACCAACCGCATAACATATATCGGGTCTAGTACACGTCATGGTGTACATTAGACTACCGATAGCGCTGGAGTAGGGAACTCTAGACATTTTCTCCATTTCATCTCGAATCTTAGGACCCATATCAAAACTTAAGCTCGCATTTTTCTCAACGGGAGTTTCTATAGGTTTGCAATCATGCATTCGGAAACGTTCAAGTATCTTCTTAATGTAAGTCTCTTGAGACAAACAAAGAAGTCTCTTCGAACGATCTCTAATAATTTTAACACCGAGCACGTAATTAGCTTCACCCAAATCTTTCATCTGGAATTTAGATGATAACCATCTTTTTGTGGCATCAATCAGCTCCCTACTGTTTCCGGCCAACAAAATATCATCTACATACAATGAGAGTATCACAAAACTTCCATTGGACTTTTTCACATATACGCAATGGTCCTCTTCCATCATCACAAATCCATCTAATAGAATTTCTTGGTGGAATTTGAGATTCCATTGTCTGGACGCCTGCTTTAAGTCATAAATAGACCGTTTGAGCTTACAAACTTTTTGCTTTTGGCCTATGACTTCAAAGCCAACCGACTGATCCATATATATTTCTGCATCTAAATCTCCATTGAGAAATGCAGTTTTAACATCCATTTGATGTAATTCTAAGTCCATATATGCGACAATGGCCAGAATGAGTCGAATAGAAGCAAACCTCACCACTGGTGAAAACGTTTCTTCATAATCGACCCCTTCTTTCTGCGTGTAGCCCTTAGCTATAAGACGAGCCTTATATCTTTCAATGAATCCATCCGCCTTGTATTTGACTTTGAGAACCCATTTGTTCCCAATCGTCTTACGTCCTGGCGGTAGATCAACCAAGTCCCAGACATGGTTATCTTTCATACATTCCATTTCTTCTTCCATAGCTTTCATCCATTCTTTAAACGCTGGACCATTCAGAGCCTCATGAACCGTTGTAGGTTCTTCGTCATCTAGTGATGCTACCATAAATGATTTGTTGGGTTTTCCTATGATCTTAAGAGCGAATCTAATTCCTAATAGATTAGTTCTAGGGTTTGCGCAGCGGATGAAAAACAAAAATTTTGATGAAACCCTAAAACCTATCATGCATGATCTTGTAGAAACGTTAGAACGCTTACCTCAATCGATCCGGGGCCTGTATCAATCGAAGAACGCGTCTGATCACTGTAGGCAGGAAGAATACCTTGCCCTCCACATGTATCCACACGACGGAAAGGATTCCAATGGTTAGAACTTGTCTGCTAGGACTGAAGAACGCTTCTTTCTTTGCGCAAGGGTTTCAGGGATCTTTCTCTTAGCTTTCTCACTCTCCAAACCTCTCCCTAGGGTTTGAAAATCGTGCCAAAAGAGTTGGGTGGCGTTTTCATAAGTTTTTCACCTTTAAAACCCTAATTAGAGCGAGTTTAGTAAATCCCGACGTCTGGACCGATCGGTCCAGACCTGGACCGATCGGTCTGGAGCTTTTTAACGTCTGGACCGATCGGTCCATGTCTGGACCGATCGGTCTGGAACAATTTCC
>NW_010969242.1:58425-61671 GCF_000463585.1 Tarenaya hassleriana | reverse complement strand
TTAAAACCCTAATTAGAGCGAGTTTAGTAAATCCTGACGTCTGGACCGATCGGTCTTGAGCTTTTTAACGTCTGGACCGATCGGTCTGGAACAATTTCTGTACCTTGGTCCAGACCTTCTGGACCGGTCGGTCTGGCCTCCGCTCCATTGGGATTTTCTCGTCTCTTTTCGCGCATTCGTCCTTTCCTGTGTGTGTGACCCTATAGGCTCATCCGATATAGCAGTATAACACGAAATCTCTTATTTCGGTTACACAAGTCATAGGCGGTCTCTAGCAAGACACTATGACTACCTATCTCGAATAGAGTTTGTTCGTGATCCTACGAACGCCAGTGATGATTCCGTTTGATGATCCTTTTGTATCACGATATCATATGTCGAATATCAGGCATGGACAAGCCACCTTATCTGATTCGACTGCTTTCTCGTTCACTGAGTTCGGCTGTCTGAAATAGACGACGTTCGTCTATAGTGCGACCACACATTTCTACAGTCTCGCTCACACGAGGGGCTCAGCGATATCTCTCTCTTTTACGAGAGGTAAAAATCCCGTCTTGACTATCTACAATCCAACACATGATTCGTTTCGTACCTGATACACGCCTTTATAGTCCTCCTGTTACGCAGGACCTTTGACGTAATCAAAGTACGCAACTCCTCATGTTGGATTCCATAGATATCTCAGGTCTTAGGATCCAATCATGCAACCGTCATATGAGATTCAAGTCATGACGCTAGTCCATGTGACAATCTCATGCGGGTCAATCCAGTATTCCGTTCTCCAACGAATACCTATGATTGTGATCGTATCCAAAACGAAATACTGGATTGACCCGCATGAGATTGTCACATGGACTAGCGTCATGACTTGAATCTCATATGACGGTTCCATGATTGGATCCTAAGACCTGAGATATCTACGGAATCCAACATGAGGAGTTGACCCGTCGGACCTAGTTATAAGACTGGTTCGAACGGACCATGTGTCCAGACCGAACGGACTACTAAGCAGTCCGTTCGGTCTGGGTTTCAGATTTAATTTTAAAATCCGGATCTAGGGTTAATCACTTGAATAAGAGGAGATTAATAACCCTAACACTGTGGAGCCGAAATAGAGAACTTCTTGAGACCCTTTTGGAGAGTCTAGAGGGTTGATGAAGTGATCTAAGTCTCGTTTTCTCAAAGCACATCATCGAATAGAAGATTCGAGTTCTAGCAGACAAGTTCCAAAGGTTGGAATCCATCCCGAGGTGTGGATAGGTGTAGAGGGCAAGGTATTCTTCCTGCCTACAGTGATCGGACGAACACATCAATTGATACAGACCCCGGATCGATTGAGGTAAGCGTTCTATCGTTTCTACAAGATCATGCATGATAGGTTTTAGGGTTTTATCAAAATTTTTGTTTTTCATTCGCTGCGCGAACACTAGAACTGATCTGTTAGGAATAGGATTCGCTTATGAGATCCCAGGAAAACCCTTTCAGTGGTATCAGAGCCTGGTTCCTCTGCATGATTTTGTTAGAACCCGATCACGCACGTTTTAGGATTTGAATTGTTTGAATCCGTGTTTGCTATTGATGCTATGCATTATTTGATTATGGATCTAGGGTAGATTTCATGTTCTTTGTTGCATAGTGTGCAAGAGGCTTCTGTTCTGAGTTCACAGGTGAAAACCGGGAGGAAATCGGATCTGAATCGAGACCGAAACGACGAAGAACGTGATTTGATCGCGTTTTTTCCCGCCTAGACCGAACGGTCTGGTCCTCTGGACCGGACGGTCTAGGGTTCGTCGTTCCTCTGGACTAAACGATCCAGTCCATTCGGACCAAGATGTTGGACCGAACGGACTAAGGTGTGTAGACCGAACGGACTGCTTAGCCAGTCCGTCCGATCTAGGTCACTAGTCCGAGAGAGAAGGACCGAAGGGGCAAGAGTCCGGACCATTGGTCTGGAACGAACGGTTTGGAGAGTCGGACCGAACGGACTGAAGAGTCAGACCGAACAGACTGACCATTCCAGACCGAACGGACCGAACTTGACCCGAAGACTGAACCGCGTAGACCGATCGGTCTAGGCCTAGACCGATCGGTCTAGGTCCCGACGCTTCACCAAAATTTGATTTTTTGTTTCGGGATCTGGTTTGAGCAATTGTTGCTTAAAGATCAACTGTGACTCACAATAACATGATTCTTTCTTATGGATGGTCCATAGTGAATGAATTCATGTAACTTAATCAAGATATATATGTTTGATTGAGTGGGAGCTTTGGGATTGGGATTGCATAATCGATTGGATTGTCCATTCGGATTATGAACAATCGTTGCACAGAAACCGATTAGATCTAGAAGCTTTACGAGTAAAGCACTTGTCAAGGCCTCGATCGTACGTGTAATGGGCCATGCCAAAGCTGGGTGTGCCGTGCTATCTTGGTGAGGCAAGATGGAGAAATGGTGGTTCTCATAGCTTGAAAGTAGATGCTTGATCTGAATGTGGTTTCGAAAATCCCTTATTTATGTAATGCTAAGCGTGTACCTCCCATTATTAGAGCGCCTGTCAAGGCATCGATCGTCCGTAATACGGGTCATGCCAAAGTTGAGCGTGCCGGATTATCTTTGTGAGGCATGATGGGAAATCGTGGTTCCCACAGCTTGAATATGGTTTACCTTAGGTTAAGTCGTCAGGTTTGACTTTAGACTTAATGGTATAGATGAGACAAGTATGCAATGATATTTGATATCATAGTCTCATAAGAGGATCTAAGAGTCACATTGGATGTGATCGACATTAGATGTCTACCTAAATAGCATAAAGATGGGTGTAACAATCCATTCTTATGCAAAATATGGATCTTAGTCCCATATAGAAAATTATAATAGGGTTATTTTTCTGTATGGGAATATAGCTCGTTTTGCATCTATGTTGTCATTGTTTGATGTTGAACTAGCTGGTAGTAGTTCATAGATATGTAGACACTGATTGATGATGAGCTAGCTGGTAGTTGATCATTAATAGAATCTGTATTTGTTTTGTATGTTATGTTTGTCTTTTTTTGTAGGACATGTCGTCAACCGATAGCGTACCGAGTTTGACAATGCGATCTATCCTTGAGAAGGATAAGCTGACCGGGACGAACTTCTTAGACTGGTATCGGAACTTGAGAATTGTTCTCAAGCACGATAAGAAGTCGTACGTCCTGGAAGGGGCTCTACCACCAGAGCCTGCGGCCAATGCCACGAGAGCCGTCA
>NW_010969242.1:56248-57068 GCF_000463585.1 Tarenaya hassleriana | reverse complement strand
CAGATCTTCCGAAGTCCTTCTGGGGCTATGCTTTAGAGACCGCTGCATATCTGCTGAACAGGAGTCCAACGAAGTCGGCTGAAACGACACCATATGAGATATGGACGGGGAAGCATCTCGCGTTGTCGTTTGTCCGAATTTGGGGTTGTGACGCTTACGTAAAGCGTCAGATGACTGATAAGTTATCTTCCAAGTCTGATAAGTGTTTATTTGTAGGCTACCCTAAGGAAACTAAGGGTTACTACTCCTATATTCCGGCAGAGAACAAAGTGTTCATTGCCAGGAATGCGACTTTTATGGAGCGAGAGTTCGTCTCCAAAAGAGTCAGTGGGAGTAGGATCGAACTTGAGGAAGTTCGAGAGCTACAAGTAGACGCTAAGCCGAGTGAACAAGTTGAAGAAGTTCAACCTGTTTCACTACCGGTTGTGACTCAACATTCGACGAGTGAACCTCGGAGATCAGGCAGGATTCGCCAAGAGTCTGTGAGATACAGATTTCTCGTGACTGGGAATGAGGAGCTCATGTTATTGGAACATGATGAGCCTACCACATACCCAGAGGCTATGGCGAGTCCGGATTCCGAGAAATGGCGCGAGGCTATGAAGTCTGAAATGCAATCCATGTCAGACAACTAAGTATGGACTCTGGTTGATGCATCTGAAGGGATAAAACCCATCGGATGCAAGTGGATCTTCAAGAAGAAGACCGACATGGATGGCAACGTGCACACGTATAAGGCACGACTTGTGGCGAAAGGATTCCGTCAAATTCATGGTATTGACTATGATGAGACGTTTTCGCCTGTAGTTATGCTGAAATC
>NW_010969242.1:51382-55998 GCF_000463585.1 Tarenaya hassleriana | reverse complement strand
GTTTGGTTTCTCATAGAACGAAGAAAAGCCATGTGTTTACAAGAAGGCTAGTGGGAACACAGTTGTATTTCTAGTGCTGTACGTGGATGACATTCTCCTTATAGGGAATGACGTTCCTACCTTGCAAGACGTTAAGTCTTGGCTAGGAACGCAGTTTTCTATGAAGGACCTAGGAGAAGCGGCCTATGTTTTAGGCATCAAGATCTATAGAGATAGATCGAGACGTCTTCTAGGATTGTGTCAGAGTACTTACATCGATAAGGTCTTGAAACGGTTCAAGATGCAAGATTCCAAGAAAGGAACCTTACCGATGAGCAGTGGCACCGTTCTCTACAAGAGTCAGTGTCCTACGACACCTGATGAGCGAGAACGCATGGACCGGATTCCATATGCTTCGGCAATTGGATCCATCATGTATGCCATGCTTTGTACTCGACCGGATGTATCCTATGCGTTGAGCATTACGAGTAGATATCAGTCAGATCAAAGTGAGTCACACTGGATCGCCGTCAAGAACATCCTGAAGTACTTGAGAAGGACTAAGGATGTGTTCTTGGTATACGGTGGGTCGGAAAACGAGCTCGCCGTATGAGATTACACCGATGCTAGTTTCCAATCGGACCCGGATGACTATAGATCGCAGTCTGGCTATGTTTTCTGCTTGAACGGAGGCGATGTTAGCTGGAAGAGTTCCAAGCAGGCGACCGTTGCAGATTTAACTACAGAAGCTGAGTATATTGCAGCGTCGGACGCAGCAAAGGAAACTGTTTGGATCATGAAGTTTGTTGGAGACTTGGGTGTCATTCCTAGTGCTGATAGCCCCATTGCTCTGTATTGTGACAACAATGGAGCGATCGCACAAGCGAAAGAACCCAGATCCCGTCTTGACTATCTACAATCCAGCACATGATTCGTTTCGTACCTGATACACGCCTTTATAGTCCTCCTGTTACGCAGGACGTCTGACGTAATCAAAGTACGCAACTCCTCATGTTAGATTCCGTACATATCTCAGGTCTTAGGATCCAATCATGGAACCGTCATATGAGATTCAAGTCATGACGCTAGTCCATGTGACAATCTCATGCGGGTCAATCCGGTATTCCGTTCTCCAACGAATACCTATGATTGTGATCGTATCCAAATACCTATGATCATCTATATGATCATCAATCACACATCATACTAGTCTTATTATGTCATCATTCCCATAATGACACAAGACCAGGGAGTTAAGTATCATTCATAATGATACATGGATTTCATAACACATCTAGTATGCAAGAACATGTAATGAATCAAATACTCTCATAAACCATAGAAAGTATCAATACATCAAATGTATCTAAATAAAGTTCATAAACAGTACATCATAGAGCACTAAACCAACATGATTCTCCTTCGATTTCAAATCGACGTTTAGGAATCTGACCACGATTACTTCGTCGTGGTTGAGGTACAACTGAATCCATTTCCATAGGACCATATTTAACTCGATCTATCTCTTTAGGACTAGATTCAGCTGGAATATCACTCCCACTAGTCTCGAGAGGTATAGTGTTCTTCTCCTTTTCCTCAATCGATTGAAGTGATGACTCACTCAGAGGACTTTCAAGTTCATAAAACCGCGAGTCTTCTGAGACTTCTCTTCGTTGAGGAAACTCATCCTCTAAGAATGTAGCATCTCAAGACTCAATTTCTGTTACACTTCCATCAGCATTTTCACCTATAAACACATAGCCTTTCGAGAGATCAGAATATCTGATAAAGATACACTTTTTCCCACTAGGACCCAACTTCCCAAACTTATGGGACGTGATGTGTATATAGGCAGTGATAACGCAAATCTAGGTATAGAAATAAACTCAAGTGATAAAAACCTAGATATAGCGAATACCGCAAGGATACGGATCAACTGTAGTACCAGGGTCGAACACAGGGAATAACTAACACTAAGAACAAGACTCGACTAAGATTCAGATCAGCAAATAACAGATGAAACAGATGAATATCGAAAATAAAACAATAAACGAACTAAGTAAATCAGCTAACTAAACCACCGTAGCCTCGAGATAACCTTAACGGGCAGGGATTGTTTCTAAGGATGGAGAATCTATGACTATCAAACTCTAATCGGGGATCTCAAGTTCTAATATCAGATTTGGCTCTCTCAAGTCCTAAATCTACCATCCAATAATATAACCTATCGATCTCTCAACCTAATAGATTAAAATATCAAACGCCTTAACGATCACTATCACAGTTCCTAATCCGATTAACCTATCTCTCAATAGTCTTAATCAATTTATTCAATGAATTCATTCCGAATCTAATTCCAACTCTCGTTGTAAATCAGAATCTAAGATCAATCTGCCAAGAAGATCAAAAGCAATAAATTCAATTCAATTAAACCGCCGAGTATCGATAACGTAGTCTTGGAAAATAAAAACCAAACAAATCCCTACAAGGTTAAATCCCTATCTACAGTGAAACGACTACTCACTACCCATAACAACAAACGAGTTCAAATCAATAAGAAGAAACATAGAAACAGATAAAGAAGACTCGCAGCAATCTCTCGACGACGATTCTTCAATCTCTGCTCCCGGGAAACTCCGTCTTGATTCTCTCTCGAGTTCTCTGGCTTTTGTTGTGATCTCTCGATGATTTCTGAAGTCTAAGACGTCCTCTCTTTATTGGTTTGGCGGCTCGGTTTCTTCCTTTGTTGAAAACGGAAGTCTGGATGCAAAATAGAAAGTTTTCCCGTAATGCAACACGGTATGTCGAATGCAACACGGTTCGTGTCAATTCTCTGTTAAAAATATGCACTTTAGACATGGACTGAACACGGGCGAGTTTGAATCAACACGGCCTTGTCGAATGACAACACGGTCCGTGTCAATTCTGTGAGCAAAACTTCACTTTTTTCAGCACGGACACAACACAGCCGTGTCGAATGCAACACGGTCCGTGTCGAATGACAACACGGTCCGTGTCAATTCTGTGAGCAAAACTTCACTTTTTTCAGCACGGACACAACACAGCCGTGTCGAATGCAACACGGTCCGTGTCGAATGACAACATCGAACATACTTGACAGATTTGCTCATAACTTTCTGCTCCAATGTCGGATTTGTGCGATCTTGGGTGTCTATGCGTAGATATTGAAGAGAGCTTTCCAATGAGGTAGAGAACGTATAATTTGGACTTATAGAGTGGAAGTTATTGGACTTGCAAGATCTGACTTTTCAGGCTTCGTGTTTTTCCCCGGAATAACTCCAAATGTTCCCGTTTCGTCTATGATGTTCCGTAGTCCATGTTTTCCACTCCTTTTGCTCTCTTTTATGCATGAATACCTGTTTTGACACCAAAGAAAGCAACCAAGCAATATCGAGACCAAATGTGCTCTAGAATGCTTATAAATATGCAAAACCGAGTAAAATGCACTAGACATCCTATATCAAAATGTCACCAAAATACATGTTATCAAACTCCCCCAGACTTAAACCTTTGCCCGTCTTCGAGCAAATACTCCGTGAAAAGCGGTCTGAAAGAAGGGCGAGACAATGACATAACTCAAAATGATAATCGAGAGCGAAACCTCTATCCGACCTAGATCCTCGTGAACAATGATCAAGTCTATCTAGTATGATCTCCCTCTCTAAAGGATAGTCTTTCCTAGCTATGGGATCTATACCGCTACCAAGAACCAATCCAAGACCTTCAATCATCTACCAAACATGTTTCTCGAACCTATCACGCCATTTTACCTAATCGTATCTAGTCTACGCTTTCGGTATTCATTCTTTTTCTTCTTTTTTTTCTTTCATCTAGCTAGATTTTTTTTCTTTTGCTAGCATCTCGGGTTCCTAGGATGTTGAAGTTGAAGGGTTCATAATCGCTCTTTTTGTCGATTTTATTCATTGGATAACCCGACCCACTGTTAGCGGAGAAGAACACTTCGACGGACAAGAAACAAACGAAGACATGGACTCGAACGTCGACAGAACACATGCACATGCAGAACACATTCAACGGAGATAATGGAAACTCAAGAAAAGGAAAGAGAGAAGATGATTTGCTAAATTTCTCCTTCATCACGTTCAAATATTATATTTCCAAATTAGAAGATTTGTATAGCCGTTGTGTAGATATTATTGTTGGTTTAGTGCTCTATGATGTACTGTTCATGAGCTTTATTTAGATACATTCGATGTATTGATACTTTCTATGGTTTTATGAGAGTATTTGATTCATTACATGTTCTTGCATACTAGATCTGTTATGAAATCCATGTATCATTATGAATGATACTAAACTCCCTAGTCTTGTGTTGTTATGGGAATAACGACATAATAAGACTAGTATGATGTGTGATTGATGATCACATAGATGATCATAGGTATTGGATACGATCACTGTCATAGGTATTCGTTGAAGAACAGAATACTGGATTGACCCGCATGAGATTGTCACATGGACTAGCGTCATGACTTGAATCTCATATGGCGGTTCCATGATTGGATCCTAAGACCTGAGATATCTACGGAATCCAACATGAGAAGTTGCGTGCTTTGAATACGTCAAACGTCCTGCGTAACAAGAGGACTATAAAG
>NW_010969242.1:38766-51076 GCF_000463585.1 Tarenaya hassleriana | reverse complement strand
GACGGTCCGCCGTGCCAGACCCGACGGTCCAGAACGGACTGTCCGTTCCAGAAAGTCTGGAACAGACGGTCCACGTGAGGAGACCGTCCGTTCTACGTGCTGGAACGGACGTCCACGTGCATTTCTGGACCGTCCGTTCCGGGTTTCAGTTTTTCCGAAATTAAACCGAAATTAGGGTTAAATCACTTTATAAAAGGGAGATTAAAAACCCTAATGAAGTGAGGAGAAAAAGAGCCGACTTAAGAACACATTGAGCAGACTTTTGGAGAGATCCAAGAGATTGAGAGTGTGATCAAAGTCCGTTTTTCTCGAAGCACAAATCGAATAGCGGATTCAAGTCCTAGCAGACAAGTTCCAAGCGTTGGAATCCATCCCGAAGTGTGGATACGTGTAGAGGGCGAGGTAATTTTCCTCCCTTTCGTGATCAGACGTGTTCTTCGATTGATACAGGCCCCGGATCGATTGAGGTAAGCGTTCTAACGTTTCTACGATTCATTAGAAGCATGGTTCTAGGGTTTATTAAATTTTTGTTTTATATCCGCTGCGCAAACCCTAGAATCGATCTCTTAGGAATAGGATTCGCTCTAGAGATCCCAGGCAACCCCAACAATGATAGTCTATATAATCTGTACAATACATATACAAAAAAAAACACAAGAAAATAAAGTAATTTGTTCATTAGTCTTCTTCTCCTAAACCTAGCCGACATCTCAGTTCTACACTTCGCTGGAACTTGAGTTTCTATATGGTATCAGAGCAAAAAGATCATTGATTCCGCTGATTTCTTTCGTCTATTTGCCCCTTCTTTTCCAATCGTTTGCTACCCTACGTCGGAACCATGGATACAGCTACAAAACTCATCCCAATCACCTTGAACGGTGAATATTTCTTCTATTGGACAAAGGCGGCGACGGCGGCGCTAAATAGCAAAGGACTATGGGAGCATATTTCCATTAAAAAGAAGTCTCCTCCTCCACAAGAGGTGGCCACCGAAGGAGAGACTCAAGAACAAACCCAACAACGTCTTGTCCGTAATCGACAAGCCATGTTAGATTTCACAAAATGGAAGCAAGAAGACAGCCAAGCTCTTTTGATTTTACAAGGCTCGCTGGACCCCCACTTGCTCCCTACATTTATCACTCATGCTTCAGCAAAGTCTCTTTGGGAGGCTCTCAACAAAGTATATGGAAATCTGTCGAATGTGAGCCGCATATTTGAGCTCAAACGCAAGCTATTCCATCTCCAACAGCATGATCAGCCCCTTAACAAAATACAAGGGGAATTTTCTGCCCTTTGGGCTGAACTTGAAGAATTGAGGCCGACATCTACAGATCCGGAAATCGTCATTAACGCGCAGAGGAGGATAAGGTGTTCTCGTTCCTTTCCACTCTTAATGCTTCGTTTAACGATTCTATTTCCCATGTGCTACGACAGACCGCCCTACCAACATTCGAGGAACTCTGTATACTGTTGAAAAGAGAGGAGGGAGGACGAAACTACTTCTCGAATGTCACCGAGGTTGCTCACCTTGCTCACAAGCCGAACACATCGATGGTTTCTTCAAAAGAACGCAAACAATACTTCTGTGCGCATTGTAAGAAATCTGGACATTCGACGGAGAGGTGTTGGGTTCTCCATCCGCACATGAAGCCAACACGTTATCGAGAAAATTCTCGCAAGGGTTCAGCCATGTCTGCTCAACATGAATCGGAGAATATGCTCGGTCTCACATCAGATGAGATGAATGGACTCAAACATCTTCTTCAATCTCTCAACTTAGACCCGAACCATCTAATCGATGCACTCATGTCCTCGAACGATTTTCGTTGACGAGATAATGACAGCGGAGTGTAGAGATGCTCACTATCTTTTTCTGCACATAAAGAAATAAAAATGCATCTGATAATAGACTTTACCGATTTCAGCAAACATGGGAAATGTTCTTATAGAAACGTTTCTCTTGGCTAGACAACATCGTTCCCATGGGTTCCAACCAACGATTTCTATCCCACAAGCCATTCTAGAAAATCCTAAAGGTCAAGCAATCAATTCAACAAAACATAACCACGTTCAACGGATCACAATGTTTTCAAGACGTTTCTACTCTCTCATGTCATAGATCATCACATCAATACTCAAAACGGTTTTATGCACGTGATCTTATATGTCCTAAATACTATATGTAAATGCATAACCCTAACAACAAACTATATGATCCTAATGCATCCTATATGCACATGCAACTAAAAAGTGAAAATAAAAAATAAAAATGCATGCAACACTACTCTATATGGATATGGTTTGGCGTTAGACGAATCCTCTCCCAGACTTGAACTGGACACTGTCCTCGGTGTCAATAAAATGAGTCAAAAGAGAAGAAAATCAAGAAGGAAAAAGAATACTTAGCTCGCGATGTTCGTTCACTCGCACTTAAGTCTGCCTACGTCTATCGCGATGTTCGTTCACTCGCATTAGAACTCAACCTGGTGATAAGAGACATAAACCAATATCCGATGCAAAAATAAACAACAAGAAAAGAAAACTAACCTAAGAACTCGGGTTGCCTCCCGGGAGCGCCTGTTTAGGGTCTTTAGCTTGACCAAACTCTCTCAACTATCGGATGGGTCTAATGGACGAAGATTATCGATCTTCTGCCAAGCTGGATCATGAATTTAAGAGCATCTCTACAACAAAACGAGTTTGAGAAACGAGGCGTACCTATTAGAGAAAAATCTAGTGATGATGCATGAGATTCGAGCCAGTTCTCACGATGGTCTGGTGGCGGAAAGGCCATGAGCATGAGAGATTCATCGGTAACTCCGCGGACTGTCCTCACTGACTAACATAGTAGCTTGAATCGAGTCAAGTGAGGGATCGGGTCTTCGTTAGGTCTACCTATGAAAGCCGATGAGCTCAACATATTGATGAATGCCGGTTGAAACTCAAAATTGTTACGGTCGATGTCAGGTCGACGAATGCATGAAAGCTGCTGAATATACTTAGGCTGAAGGTATGCTCCATAAGTGTCATTGTTGTTCTCAGCAACTATAGCACGTTCCGCCATCTTTCTTTGTTGTCGTTTCTTCTTTCAATTGCGCTTAGCGGACTTCTCGATTTCAGGGTCAAGAGTTACTAGGTTGTCAGGCCCAGAACTCCTGGTTATATACCGAAAACCTGTACACCAAAAAGTACAACAACCATAAAGAATAGATCAAGAAATCGAGGCAAAAGAAAAAGAGAAGAAAAGAAAAAAATCTAGATTCAGAGGAATCTTTATCCTAGCGCTAAACTACTCCCCGGAAACGGCGCCAAAAACTTGATAACGCAAATCTAGGTATAGAAATAAGCTCAAGTGATAAAAACCTAGATACATCGAATACTGCAAGGATACGGATCAACTGTAGTACCAGGGTCGAACACATGGAATAGTTAACACTAAGAACAAGACTCGACTAAGATTCAGATCAGCAAATAGCAGATGAAACAGATGAATATCGAAAATAAAGCAATAAACGAACTAAGTAAATCAGCTAACTAAACCATCGTAGCCTCGAGATAACCTTAACGCGCAGGGATTGTTTCTAAGGATGGAGAATCTACGAATATCGAACTCTAATCGGGGATCTCAAGTTCTAATATCAGATTTGGCTCTCTCAAGTCCTAAATCCACTATCCAATAATTTAACCTATCGATCTCTCAACCTAATAGATTAAAATATCAAACGCCTTAACGATCACTATCACAGTTCCTAATCCGATTAACCTATCTCTCAATAGTCTTAATCAATTTATTCAATGAATTCTTTCCGAATCTAATTCTAACTCTCGTTGTAAATCAGAATCTAAGATCAATCAATCAACAGGCCAAGAAGATCAAAATCAATAAATTCAATTCAATTAAACCGCCGAGTATCGATAATGTAGTCTCGGAAAATAAAAACCAAACAAATCCCTACAAGGTTAAATCCCTATCTACAGTGAAACGACTACTCACTACCCATAACAAAAAACGAGTTCAAATCAATAAGAAGAAACATAGAAACAGATAAAGAAGACTCGCAGCGATCTCTTGACGACGATTTTTCAATCTCTCCTCCCGGGAAACTCCATCTTGATTCTCTCTCGAGTTCTATGGCTTCTGCTGTGATCTCTCGATGATTTCTGAAGTCTAAGACGTCATCTCTTTATTGGCTTGGCGGCTCGGTTTCTTCCTTTGCTGAAAACGGAAGTCTGGATGCAAAATAGGAAGTTTTTCCGTAATGCAACACGACCGTGTCGAATGCAACACCCCCCGTGTCAATTCTCTGTTAAAAATATGCACTTTAGACATGGACTGAACACGGGCGAGTTTGAATCAACACGGCCGTGTCGAATGACAACACGGTCCATGTCAATTCTCTGAGCAAACTTCACTTTTTTCAGCACGGACACAACACGGCCGTGTCGAATGCAACACAGTCCGTGTCGATTCTTCAACTCGAACATACTTGACAGATTTGCTCATAACTTTCTGCTCCAATGTCGGATTTGTGCGATCTTGTGTCTATGCGTAGATATTGAAGAGAGCTTTCCAATGAGGTAGAGAACGCAAATTTGGATTTATAGAGTGGAAGTTATTGGACTTGCAAGATCTGACTTTTCAGGCTTCGTGTTTTTCCCTGGAATAACTCCAAATGTTCCCGTTTCGTCTGTGATGTTCCGTAGTCCATGTTTTCCACTCCTTTTGCTCTCTTTTATGCATGAATACCTGTTTTGACACCAAAGAAAGCAACCAAGCAATATCGAGACCAAATGTGCTCTAGAATGCTTATAAATATGCAAAACCGAGTAAAATGCACTAGACATCCTATATCAAAATGTCACCAAAATACATGTTATCAGGCAGCTGAACCCCATGGTCGTAAATTACTTAACTCAAGTTTTCTACCTGTCTATAGCTCATAGGGTGTGGAAGGTACAGACTTTGAGGGGACATGGTTTAAGATATACGTTGCTGTCAACAAAGCATCACCTCAATAGGAGATAGACATATTTGCTTGAGACATCATCGATCTCACCATGTCAAGCAAAGTTCTATTCCTTCGTTCTGCAACACCATTTTGTTGCGGAGTTCTAGGAATAGTCAACTGTCTCATTATGCCTTTTTCATCACATAGTTCCTTGAACTGACTCGATAAATATTTGCGTCCTCTATCGGTCCGAAGAGCCTTAATGCTCTTACCGAGTTGATTCTCTGTCATCTTCATAAATCTGATAAAGCAATCTAACGCTTCGGATTTATGACGAATCAGGTATATAATACCATAACGCGAAAAATCATCGATAAAAGTGATGAAATATAAAGCACCATGTCTTGCCTTCACATTCATTGGTCCACAAATGTCAGAATGGATAAGCTCTAAGGGTGTGGTAGCCCTTTTACCAATTCCAAAAGGCTTTCTTGTTAAGGATATACATATATCCCGCGAGAATATTTTTCAAACTGATTTGCTTTTACGTAAAATCTTCTGCTTTCCTAATTCTTCTCTTCACTGAGCTGTATATATCTTTGTGTAAATCATTCTTAATGAATAAGCAAAACTTTTACAAATCTCTTTGCTTATATGGTATTAGAGCAACAAATCGTCGAAAGACGTTTTTGACCCGAAAACCCTAAATTCTTCTTCATACCATCATCATCGCCCACCTCTTCTCCGACAACAATGGCGACCACCGATCCCTCTGCACATTCAGCCGACAATGTCACTCCATGCTATGGAGGATGAGTTTAATGCCCTTCTCCGTAACGACACTTGGACTCTCGTTCCACCGGACCCGTCACACAATGTGGTTGGCTGTAAATGGGTATTTCGAATTAAACGACTTTCTGATGGCTCTATTGACAGGTACAAAGCTCGCTTGATGGCTAAAGGATTTCATCAAAGACCGGGGATAGATTTTAATGACATGTTCAGTCTGGTCATCAAGCATGCAACAATACGGGTTGTTATCAGCATTGCGGTAACAAAAGGATGGATACTACGTCAACAATACCTTCCTACAAGGCACCCTTAATGAAGATGTGTACCTCGCTCAACCTCCGGGATTTATTGATCGAGATAGACCATCCTACGTTTGCAAGCTTCATAAGGCACTTTATGGACTCAAGCAAGCACCACGGGCATGGTACAATGAATTGTGCCGATTTTTATTACAATCCGGATTTGTCAATTCGCTCGCCGACACATCTCTATTCATCCTCAACCGTAATGGGATTTCTGTTTTCATGTTCGTCTACGTCGATGATATTATTATCGCCGCTTCTCTATTAAGGATCTCGACCCTCTCACATTCTTTCTTGGCATGGAAGTTACTCGGAAATCTCATGGTGTTCTCCTCACACAACGGAGATACATAAACGATGTTCTTTCTCGCCATTCAATGGCTGATGCTAAACCCGTGCCAACTCCTATAACATCCACGTCGGAGCTTTGTAAGGATGTTGGGATAGTGCTTGATGAGCCAAGTGAGTATCGACAAATACTAGGCAGTTTGCAATACCTCTTATTTACTCGTCCCGATATTGCATATGTCGTGAATATGTTGTCTCAATACATGCATCGTCCGACATCTATTCATTGGCAAGCACTCAAGCGGGTTCTACGCTACCTTTGTGGCACACGGTCCTACGGCGTCTTCATATCTCGGACATCCCCTCTTTCTTTACATCCGTTCTCCGATGCCGATTAGGGTGGTGATCGAGATGATTTTACATCAACCGGAGCATACATTGTTTACCTTGGTAAGAATCCAATCTCTTGGTCCTCCAAGAAGAAATGGTTCGCGGCCAAATCTTCAACGGAGGCCGAATACAAATCTGTGTCTTCAACCGCATGCGAGGTACAATGGCTACTTTCGCTACTAACGGAGCTCGGCATTTCTGTTCCGACGCCACCGGTTATTTATTGTGATAAAGTCGGCGCCACATACCTCTCTGCTAATCCGGTCTTCCATTCACGAATGAAGCACATGGCTATTGATTATCACTTCATCCGTGGCTTGGTTCAATCACATCGTCTACGTGTCTCTCATGTCTCATCCACCGACCAACTTTCAGACGCTCTAACAAAGCCTCTTCCTCGAGCACGATTCGAACTACTAAGGTCCAAGATCGGCCTCATCACCAACACCGATCTTGCGGGGGCATGTTAAGGATATACATATATCCCGCGAGAATCTTTTTCAAACTGATTGCTTTTACTTAAAATCTTCTGCTTTCCTAATTCTTCTCTTCACTGAGTTGTATATATCTTCGTGTAAATCATTCTTAATGAATAAGCAAAACTTTTACAAATCTCTTTGCTTATACTTGTGGCCTTTTCAGCTAGACAATGTTCGCAGACGGGCAATTCCGTTTTAGCGATCCGGCCTAATAAACCTTCTCTAGCTAATCGGTTCATTCTTTCTTGCCCTATATGCCCTAGTCTAGCATGCCACTTGATATTGTCATCAATACGAGAAGAAGAAGAAAAATATGAAGAATGAATCACATTATTATTAGAAGAATCAATGTCTAATACCATAAAACCATTATATAAATAACCACACCCATAATATGTAGTTCCCAAATACAATTTAACACTTACATCTACAAACTCAAACTTAAAACCTAGACTTAGAAGGACCAAAACAGAGACAAGATTTCGTCGAAATTCTGGAGCATATAAAACATCATGGAGATACAATATGCGTCCGCCTCGCATTCTTAACATGCAAGTTCCGATGCCAATGACTTCTGCACTTGAATTGTTCCCCATATATATTCATCTGCTTCCCGATGGAATCCGACGAAACTCTATGTAAGCACCCCGATCTCTCGTTATGTGGTCTGTTGCTGTTGAGTCTACAATCCACAAAGGAACAGATTCAACCAACATTACACAACTACTAACAAATAAACGAGAGGATTTAGATAGTTCGATACGAACCTTTGCTTGAGTACACTCTCTAGCAAAATGACCCAACTGTCGACAGTTGTAACAAGTCATGTTTGTCTTGTCTTTGTTTCCTCCGTGCTTTATTTTCTTGCGCTTTGGATTCCCCTTTGATGAAGCAAACCCCTTGTTATGGTTGAACGTTCCTCCTTTCTTTTTGCGCTTGAAATCCGATGTCTTTCGAGACCGGATTCCATCATATAGGCCTCTCCTGCCGTTTCGGCCATGAGACGGTCTTCTTCGAGCTCAACATGACGAGCAACATCATCAAAGGTTTTGATACCATCATTATGAGTGAGGTTTACTCGCATATGTTCCCACGAACTAGGAAGTGAGCGAATAACAGCCTGCACTTGTTGCTCATCGGTCAACGCATGACCCGCAGCTCGCAACTCATTGATCATGTTCGACATTGCCGTAAGATGTTGCTTCATCGAATGATCATGATGTTTCTTATAAACATCGAACTTCATAGTGAGTTGGCGCAATCTAGTAGTGGAGGTCCCACCATACTGAATCTTGACGGCATCCCATACCGCCATGGCTGAACGATGCTTCTCAAAACGCAGCATTATGTCATTTCGCATACTGCTCAGCAACACTATGCGAGCGACACGATCTTGTCGTTTCCAAGTCTTATAGGCCGCTTGGTCACGAGTATGCTGCTCAGTGGCCCCTTCCCCAGTCTCTACGATTTGAGGTTCTGCCATTTGAGTTGTGATGTGCTCCAGCAAATCTTGCTCCTCAAGGAGATACTGAATTTTTCGATACCAAACATCGTAATTCTTATCATTCAGTTTGTCTCCTTGATTGAGGTCAGCAATTATGGTCTTACTTGTAGTCATCACACACTACACAGAGACAAGTGCATAGAAATTAACCACTAGTATAAACTCATTTCGGATCAATCTTTAATTAATTAATAATGACCAAACATCTACATGGAATCGAAAAAAATGTTAAACACTCAATCATCTCCCATTATTAAAAGCTGATCACCATCAATTAATTCAAAATGACCGAAATTTTAATTTAGGCAAGAACTACATCTATAATCCTAAATTTTCCCACGGTTCGATAATTTTCACGATGCGAATAATCGAGACTAAGTATTGATCAAATAACTATCAATACGAATAAACATCATATTACAGTATTATTTAATTTAAAAAAACTGTATATATGCTAATTGATTCATTCAAACTCGTGCATTTATACATGCTCCAAATCTCAAAACTGATGCAAAAAACCAAGTACGCATAACAAAAAAAATAATTACAACACATGTACTAAGTTTATTCAAAGGTATACTGTTAGTATTATTTGCATGCTAGCCATATATGCGTCAGTCAAACATGCGTACTTTTATTTTATTTAACTTCTTTATTTTATATATATATATATATATTATGCACATATTACTTTTCTAAATGCAAGTGTATATTTCGGAGTACAATTTCCACGTTTTTTTTTAATTGCAACATGCAGCCCATTAAGAATGAAGTATCGGCCCATTAAAATTTATTTTAAAAAAATTGTAACAATAATCTTATTAACATATCGCAGACCCAACTTTAAAAAATGAAATTTAGGGTTTCTGAAAAAACCCGTGTCGTCTTCTTTCTCTTTTCTGTCTATCTCATGTCCACTCCCCGCCACTCAGTCAACATCTCACCAGCAA
The DNA here is from genome assembly GCF_000463585.1 of Tarenaya hassleriana. Lineage (NCBI taxonomy): Eukaryota > Viridiplantae > Streptophyta > Magnoliopsida > Brassicales > Cleomaceae > Tarenaya > Tarenaya hassleriana. The sequence continues at coordinate 41,422 of NW_010969242.1, read as the reverse complement.
TCATTGAAAAAAAACGATGAACATAGCGAAAGAGAGACGGGTCTCGAATCCTCATCATAATCCGACGAGATTCATGAATCTCTCATTGACGACAGATGCATAAACGAAGACAGACGAGAATCGAGACTCAAACACAAAACGAACGAAGACAGAGAACAGAAGCAGAAACACAAAATCCAATGAAGACAGAAAATCAACCACTCACGCTCTGATACCAATGTAAGAATACGGAAGTGTAGTTACGTATCGATTCTGTCGATCTTTTCCTTGGTTGAAATCATAGTCTTCTAATTCTTTGGACGATGGTCGGAAACCGGCTACTAGAGTCGGAACAGCAGATTCACAATCCAAATGCCACTCACCAAAACTGATAACTCGCGTTTCCTTTTCTGGTGTTTTTGCCTATATTTGTCATATAGAACCTATACTTTTATAGGATTCAAGTGGTGTTTATGCAAGAGACACAACCAATACAATGGTTATATCCTACGGTTATGTATATTCTCACATACACCCTTTCACCGGGTGTTTCAACCGTCAATGAATAACCAGTATAATACGATCACCTTTATTTTGTTTCGTTGCTCATCGTCCATCTCATCTGGTCTTTCTCTGATGTCCACCAAACAACTCTCTTTCATCGAAATTGCCATTGTTTTTGTTTGTCCATATCGAGAAATTACTCTCATTAAACTTCTCTATCTCATATATTTAGTTGACATTTTATAACATTTATACCACTAATTAATCAAACCATTGTATGAACAACCAGTATAATATCATCACCTTTAATACCATCGTTACGATCAGATATAGATAAATTATTATTAAACAACTAAATTAAGACGAGAAAATAAAATAATAGAACCCCAGATATCTACGTGGCTTGACAAAATGCTTACGTCCAGACAAACAGTAGAATGATATTTATAGACTTACAAGAAATTATGACACTTCTCTTAAATATAAAGAGAAAACAACGACAATTCTCTCCTTTAATTGGAGAAAATAAATGCTTTGATATATATAGACTTTCCATATAAAGAGAAAATAATGATAATTCTTATATTTTTAGATTTTATCTTTTGGTTTTTAGTTTTTGGTTTTTGTAATATTTGTAAATCTAAAACAGTGAACTTTTGATTTGTAGTTCATTTTTTTTACAAACTAGTTTTCTAAATTTTAAGAAAAACTAAATTTATAAAATCTTAATTGTCAACAGTTTTGATTTTTTTATTCTAAAAATTCACTGCATTCAACCCAAAGCATGGTGGTTCCATTTGTTCCGTTATTTTCTATATTCATCTGCCTATATTAAGAGTATGGTGGGGAGAAAAATAATCACAAAACAAAACAATAAACACGGAAGAAAGAAAAAAAATCTGAAGAAGAGTTAAAAAAAATAAATTAAAAGTTATAGTTTGGTATTTTTAGAGAGTTTTTTCCCATGTTTATGAGTATTTATTTTCTCCAATTAAAAGAGAAAAAATAACAAAAAATTAAAATAAAAACTATTTGCACATGAATATAGAAAATAACGAAACAAATGAAACCCACATGAAATTAAATGGAAAAAAGTCGCCGATTAACGATACCGTCCTATCTCCATTGCCACCATATTTGACTTTTCAAAATTGGATTTTTTTAAAGGAAATGATGGAGCAACAATATTGTGGCTTGAGCAATAAGGGAAATGCTTTAGAATTAGAATCTCATTACGGAGAACAAATTATCCAAAATATTCAGAGAACACATTATTGATCAATATTAGTGTGATCAAAACTACATTTCAATACCAATTGTTAAGTATATTTATCATCTGTATTTGAATTATGTTTATAAAAAAAAAAAGAGAGAAAACTAAATAAATTACAAAAGAAAAAAAAAGAGAAAACCAAATGTATTTATTATCAATAATTCTCTGAACATAATACAATTTACAGGAAATATGAATTGATGAACAATGGTATCACCAAAATTATATTTCAATATCAATTGTTAAATGATTTCATGTTTCCTTACATTTATTTTTGCAAATAAAACCTTACACAATTAAGATAATTTTTTGCATAATTCATATAAATATTCAATACATGCAAGGTCACGATTCCATCAAGAGAGAAACCAGACCATTATTACTTGCGTAGATACTCGTAACATCCATTAGATTTTGTATAACGTTTTAGATCTCGAAGTACTTCAACACTTTTCCGGCAGAACCCAGCGGTTCCTCCGCACGGAAACGGTTATACTCTTCGAGGGTGAGTTCACGGTATCTAGGAGGGTTATCTTCGGACAGAAGCTCTGTGATGGGTCCGTACAGTCTCGGGTTCGGATTGAGACTTGTGTTGAAGAAGCATGCCACTGAAATCCTCGGCCCGACTTTGTTCGCAAGCACTCTGTGCTCCACGCTCTTGTACTTGTCGTTTGTCAAAAGCTGAAGAGCCCAAACATAGAGCATATATAACATAAACATATATATATATATATATATGTATTCTTCAACCTAGTCTGCTTTTAAGCGGAGTTCAGTTTATACATGGCATGTTCTAAGATCTAAGGACATGGTTACACAAAAACTTCAAATATACCTGCATGAAATCTCCAGTGTTAACAAGGAGGGCACCTGAAACAGGTGGAATGAAGATCCAGTAGT
>NW_010969242.1:28918-38505 GCF_000463585.1 Tarenaya hassleriana | reverse complement strand
GGGCCCCTGAAATAGGTGGAACGAAGATCCAGTAGTGGTCGTGTAGAATCTGAAGGCCGCCGATATGGTCTTGAAGAAGCAATGTGATGAAAGAGTTATCGGAGTGCCTCTTCAATCCCAACGTTAATTCGGGTTGTGGACAAGAAGGGTAATAGTGACAAACAAAGGCCATAGCATTTGCACAATCCATGTCCTTTAGATAGTCGCTTGGTAATCCAAGAGATTCAGACAGTAGCTCAAACATCAATTCTCCACACTTCTTCAGTTGTTCAGAGAACTCCATCAAACAATCCCTAAATACGAAACAAGATCAAACTTCACAATCATTTGTCTAAAACGTAAATCGTGTTTTAATGATGAAAGCACCTGATAGCATGAGGCAACTCTTCAAGACAGGGCGGGTTGGGTGCCATCTGGCAATGGAAACTATCTCTCCAAGATGCAAGACCGGATTTCTGAAGATCAACATTTGATCTAAAGGCTACGTTCTTGGACACGTCTCGCGTAAAGTACTTCATCTTCTCTTCAAGATCCTCCTCGTGAAACCTACGCGTTCCATCAATAATTCCATTAAGAACATCCTGGGGAATGTCGTGGTTGATCACCTCGAAGAACCCCCATTTCTCTGACGCTTCTCTAATCTTCTCAACGACGTTCTTGCGAGCATTTGGATCGTTCTTGATGCCTTGGAGGTCTATGATCAGAATAGAGTAACGTGGATCAGATGGAGGAGGTTGCTTGTTTGCCAAGAAATCCGGTGGGAGATGAAAAGTCTGAGGGATTTCAGCGATGCCAGCATCTGCGAGGGCTTTTACGCTCGCACCCGCTGCTTCGAAAGCTTTGATCTCGCGAATCTGATCGAACTCAGCCATGGTGGTCGGTCGATGATGTTATCGTAAAAATGGCCTTTGTTTCCCTCAAAATGCACAAGGAAACTTGAAGAAAAGGCCACACAAAGAACACCTTCATATACGCTTGGAAGAGTTAGGGCAATGACTTGTACTGTAGGAGCCAGGCGCATCGATTTGACAATAAAGTTGATCCTCCACCCCCTACCTACCACACATTACGTCGGACCAAAGAACAAACAAAAACATGAATAAAAAGGGGAAGAAATTTATTAAAAAGCCAAAATTTCGAAGTAATATTATAAATGATGAAAAGAGAGTTTGAAAAAAATGGGAAGAAATTTATTAAAAAGCCAAAATTTCAAGCATATTGGCATATCCTTTCATGGAATATCTTCTGTATTGCTTGGTACCATATAGTTTTATAACTGATTTCTTCTGAAACTACATATTTGGCTTTAAGTTTTTGGTTTTATGCATTCAATTTTTATGTACAATAGCTCGGAACACTTGAAATTTTTTTCCCTCCACAAGTCCACACCTAATCCAGTATTATTGAGATGCAAGAAATTTGTTACATATGCTTGCTATTCGGCGACATTTATGTTTTATGTGTATTTGTTTATTGTTAAAAGTATCTGGATGTATCTTTTCTTTTCAGGAAGCTGGGTTCAATGTAGATGCAGCTCAGCGAGGAATTGTTTACATTGACGAAGTTGATAAGATAACTAAGAAGGTTTAAATTTTCTGCGTTAGTTACTTATGATACGGCACTAGCTAGGTTAATGCTCATTACTTGGCAATCTGTTTTTCCCTTCGCAGTCTCATAGCTCAAATGGTGGTAGAGATGCAAAATCTGTTCATTGTCGTTTCTCTGTATTTGGTGAGAGGACTTGAAGGTCATATATAGTCTTGTGACCGTTGATCTTCGGTTCATCTTGATTGATTGTCAACTTCATCACTCTCTAGAAGTTGCCTGCTATATGTTTCCACTATTTGCATCTTGATCCCCAGAATCAGGTAAAACTATGAATAATTTTATTTTGATTGCAAACAGAAATTTCAGCCAACTTTCTCATTCATCTGTAAAACTGTAACCTGAAAATTCTCCCTCCTTTGATAGGTTCTCATGGAACCCAAAAATGCGCTGGGCAAACAGTACAAGAAGCTGTTTGGCATGAACAGTGCAAGTTGTTTTTCTGTTGTGGGATTCTTCCCATGCGGCTGTCCTATCTTTAACCTATCTTTCTGCCTATCTTTAACCTATCTTTCTGGATGAAATGTTAGGTTCAATTGCTCTTTACTGAAGGAGCTACCAGGATGATTGCAAAGAAAGCGATGTCCAAGAACACCGGTGCGCGTGGCTTACGATCTCTATTAGAAAGTATTCTCACGGAAGCAATGTTCGAGGTATCGGAAATTAAGTGTTTTACTTCAAGCACTTTTTCCTTATTTATTGAAATGCATGTGTTATATAGTCCCACATCGGAAATATGTGGGGAAAACCGAGTGTATATAAGACCATGACCACCCTCCCCCAATTGTCCCCACATATTTCCGATGTGGGACTCTAACTGCATGAGCACACATTCGTGTAGTAGAAAATTGCTGCCTCTGGTTCCTCAATATTCTTGGTTGCCTTTTCCCTTTTCTTTGGACAAGAAAGAGCAAGAAACCTTACATTAACTTCCCCATTCCTTTGGTTAGCCCTAATTTGTGATTCTTCGAGGGACAAAAGGTGTTTGCTTACTGTGTAGGCAAACATATTGGACTTCTCTTTTTACTAATACCCTATAATTGCGTTAGTATATTTTTTTTCTTTTTTGTGTGTCCTAAACAGGTACCGGACAGCATCACAGAAGGGTCTCATGGTATAAGAGCAGTTCTGGTAGATGAAGAGGCAGTTGGTTCGGTTGAAACACCAGGGTGTGGTGCAAAAATTATCAAGAGAAACGTTGAGCCGGAACATTTCGTCCAAGAAACAGAGTCGAAAGACTTCGAGGTATGCAGAAGAGATCTTCACTCTAGCCTATGACATGGGGGACAGTCTTCTGTTTGGATTAGTTCAAGTTCACTTTATGACTAACTTGTGGGTATGGAAACTGGTTTAGGGTAATAATAAAATGGCATATTATGTTTTTTAACTCATTAGTTAACACTTTCTAATTTAACAAAAAGGTCAAAGGATTGGTTTGGCAGTAAAAATCTATCTTTATGATTGTTATGAAGTAATTACTTCCTCTAAGATCTAAAATACCATCTCAGAAGTTCTCAGCTTGATGTTTGCAGGACAGTAGAAGGGAAGATGAGGCAAAAAGAGCTCACAGTTTGTAACTGAACCGACATTAGATTTGCCAATGTTCGAGGTTATCGCATCGTATTCAAGCAGTTAAACCGGCGAAGCGTTCCCCTGGAAAATCCGAGTTGGAGTTCTACGAGATTACTCGGATATTCTCATAGCGTCCTTGAAGAATGAAGGAATAAGCCTTTGTGACGGTAAAGATTCAAGCTTTTATCATAATAAGCGAATAGTAACTCTATGCATCTCATGACTGTCAATTATATGCTTTGTTTTCAGCTTCATGCTTGTATTTGTACAAGTCCTCTTTTGGGTTTCAATTCACATTCTATGTTATGTGTATCTCCGTTATAGATAGAGGATCTGTAAATGGTTATGACAAGACACTTTCAAAGCTTGTCGGCATTTGATATAATTTTTCGGAAGTATCGAAATAGAAGCAATCTAGTTTTCCGACTATTATTCTTATGTTTTTGGTTATTTTCCAAATACAAAAAAGCCACATATATATACAACTCAAAAGAATATTCTAGTCCTAATAATAAATTTAGTCTAAATAATAATTGTGTGTTGAACACATATTTCTATAGCACACATATCCCTATAACACATATTCCTATAACACATTCAATATGCCCCCTCAAGTCGGAGCACCGGAGGTGAGGCCGATCTTGACACAGAGATCATGGAAGAGAGTCCGAGCGAGAGGCTTTGTGAGAGTATCCGCGAGTTGATCTTTGGAGGAAACATGAACGACCCGAAGTGAGCCATCCGAAACTTGACCACCAACAAAAAGGTAATCGAGGGCGAGATGCTTCATGCGTGAATGAAAGACTGGGTTAGCGCTGAGATAAGTAGCACCCACGTTATCGCAATAGATGGTCGGAGTCGAGGGAGGAGAATATCCAAGTTCAGAGAGCAAAGAGACAACCCAACGGAGTTCAGCCGATGTGTTGGCAACATAGCGATATTCTGCCTCGGTGGAAGAGCTTCTTGGACGACCAAGAAATTGGATGTTTACCGAGATAGACAATGTAGACATATGTCGACTTAAAGTCACCGGGATCACCAGCCCAATCTGCATCACTGAATGCATGAAGTAGCTTGGAGTTTATTGCAGCATAAAAAACACCAGATGTTTGCGTGCCATTCAAGTAACGGAGGATTCGTTTGGCTGCAAGCCAATGCTCATCAGTCGGGGCATGCATAAACTGTGACAACTTGTTCACAGCAAAAGACACATTTGGTCGTGTCAAGGAGAGGTACTGAAGACTGCCGATCACAGTCCGATACTCGGTTGGATCAGGAAGAGGAGAACCTGATGCGGCTGTAAGACGAGATGTGGACGCCATGGGCGTTGCTACTGGCTTGGCGTCGTGCATCTTGGTGCGATGTAGGAGATCATTAATGTATTTACGTTGACTGAGAAATAAGCCCATAGGAGAACGCGTCGCCTCCACGCCGAGGAAGAAAGATAGGTCACCAAGGTCCTTAATAGAGAACCGAGTACCGAGAGAGATAATGAAGGATTGGATCTCGTCAGAACAACTGCCTGTGACAATAAGATCATCTACATAGACAAGAACAAGAAGTATAAAACCGGTAGAGCGGCGATGAAAGAGCGAGGCATCAACAAGAGAGTTATGAAAACCACAGCCAAGAAGAAAACCACGTAACTCCGAATACCAAGCCCGAGGAGCTTGCTTAAGACCATATATAGCCTTATGAAGTTTGCACACAAAGTCAGGATGATCATGATCCACAAATCCCGGAGGCTGAGACATAAACACGTCATCACTGAGTCGTCCTTGGAAAAAGGCGTTGTTAACGTCAAGTTGACGGATAGACCAAGAGCTAGTCACAACAAGACTGAGAACTAGGCGAATAGTAGTGGGTTTAACCACTGGACTGAACGTCTCAAGAAAATCCACACCCGGACGTTGATGAAAACCCTTGGCCACTAAGCGAGCTTTGAACCGATCTACTGAACCATCCGGCTTAGTCTTAACCCGAAAAATCCATTTGCAGCCCACAGTATTCACAGCTGAGGTCGGCGGCACAAGCTCCCAAGTACCATTCTAGACAAAGGCATTAAATTCATCAACCATGGCTGAACGTCATTGAGGATCCTTAAGCGCTTGAGCAGCCGAAGAAGGTTCCCAGGGAATAGAAGGCAAAGACACAGCCAAAGTGAGCTTTTGAACAGGTTTAGTAATATGATTCTTCCCTCGAGTCATCATGGGGTGTGTGTTCCTCGGCGGAGAAGGAATAGACGCAGGTGCGACAGCGGAGGAACGTCCCTCGGCGGGCTGCAGGACGGGCGGTGCCACATCTGAGTCTTCTTTCGAGCATTCCAAAGGCGAAGGAGCTGCACATAAGGGCGACGAAGATGATGATACAGAGGTCGGAGGAATAAATGAGACAACAGCCTCAGTGAAAGTGCTCGGTGAAGACAGAGATTCGAGAAAGTGTGTCATCCAAGGAAGAGGAAACAACACGAAACCGAGAAGGGTCCGACATGGGAAAGATGTCACGATGAAATACAATGTGACGCGACACAAATATACGGGAGGACAAAAAGTCGAAACAAATGAATGCGGATTGGGACAAGGAATGACCGAGAAAAACACACGGAGAGGATTTGGGATCAAGTTTATGAGAGGTGTATGGTCTAAGTCACGGGTAACACAAGCACCCGAAGGTTTGAAGTTTTTCATATTGCGGAGAGGAACCAAAGAGAGACTCGAAAGGGTTTGACATGGATAACGTCGGTGTTGGAAGACGGTTGATGAGAAATACGTCCATGGTAAAGGCAAATGACCAAAAAGAGACAGGTAAAGATGCATGATGAAGAAGGGATAGACCGGTTTCAACTATGTGACGATGTTTTCGTTCAGAAATACCATTATGCTCGGGAGTGTGAGGAGGAGTGGTGAAATGAGAGATACCGTGGTCGGTAAGAAACAAGCGTAAAGCAATAAATTCCCCGCTATTGTCCGTGTAAAGAGAAACAATGGACGACGAAAATTTTGCTTCAACCAAGGATTTAAAACGAATGAAAGTTTCCCGAACCTGAGATTTGTGTTTGAGAGGATACAACCAAGAGTAACGAGTGAAGTGATCCACAAACAATACGTAATACTTAAAACCATCAAGAGACAAGACGGGTGATGTCGAAACATCAGAAAAAATAAGCTCAAGAGGACGCGACGAAGAAATAGAGGATTCCGAAAAAGGGAGTTTATGGCTTTTATTGCGAGAACATGAATCACAAGAAAACGGTTTAGAATCCCGAGCAAAAGGTAAATTGAATTTTGAGACAATATGACGAAGAGTAGAAAGAGATGGATGACCTAGACGAAAATGCCATTCAGACAACGAGGGCTTAAGACGAGAAAAAGAAACATGAGGAGACGGGAAAAAGGAGGAAGTCGGCCTCTCATATACACCATCTTTAAGCTTTCCCGTGAGAAACTGCGTCCCCGTGTGTAGATCCTTCACCTGAAATGAATCAGAAAAGAATTCAACCGAGACGGAATTAGACTCACATAGTCGAGACACCGAAATAAGCTTCTTTTGCATTGAAGGAACACAAAGAACATGTTGAAGAGTCAGAGGATGAGTAGATGATGAGGTTGAGAGAAAACCCGTATGTGTGATGGGAAGACTGGACCCATCACCGAGAATAACCTCGTCTCCACCACGATAGGGGCTGTGGAGCGAGAGAGAGTCGAGATCCGACGTTATGTGGTGTGAGGCTCTGCTGTCAACAAGCCACGGGGAAGCGTCGTACGGATTCATCGTGGTGTTGTGGGCGCGAGACTGCCATGAGCGTGGTGAAGACGGCTGAAATTGCGACTGGTGAGGAGAACCACCGAGAATGTCCGATGCCGAGATTAGGCGAAACTGAGGACACCTTTGGACTGAGTGTCCTTGAACTCTGCATGCCTGACACTTGCCGAGATATCCACGAGAGGAGCCAGAGGCTGGTCGCAAAGCAGAATGGTCGCGGTGGCGACACATAAGACAGAATCGGTAAAAGAGGTCGTTAGACGATTTGCTCTGATACCATCTAAAGAAAATATTATTCTTATGTTTTTGGTTATTTTCCAAATACAAAAAAGCCACATATATATACAACTCAAAAGAATATTCTAGTCCTAATAATAAATTTTGTCTAAATAATAATTGTGTGTTGAACACATATTTCTATAGCACACATATCCCTATAACACATATTCCTATAACACATTCAATAATTCCTGAGTTTGTTGGAAGGGTACCCATCTTAGTGAGCTTATATGCTTTAAACGAAGATCAGCTCGTGCAGGTAGCATTGTTCACCCCATTTTGCGCTTTTTGGTTTTCTAATGAACGGGTTCATGAACGGTGATTAGCTTCTCTGTTTTCCTTGTCCTTCAATGATGTAGAGAATTAGATTTTGTAAAAGACTCTTTTTTCTTCTTCTTCCTTAATTGATATATTTTGTCCACTACTACATATAATCGTTTTTTTTTTATGAAATGTGAATGGTATTAATTAAAAAATTTTACAATCAGCTATTGCTGATACAAAATGGTCAGAATCCCATGGCAAGTGGCGAGAGCCCAAAATTCCTACAAATTTAGCTTGGCTTTTCTTAGTTTCCTAAGTGGTGCTAGAGATAAGAAAGTACCAGTCCTCTAGGGGGAAAATCACTCAAATGACCCACTTGGGTCGCACCTATTTCAGCGTACACCACCGAAAAAAAACAAATTTTTTTTTTTCAATTTTAACACACTTTTCAGTTGAAAAAGTCCGAAATACCCTTTTCTTTTTTATTTTTTGAGACTTTATTACGACTAACATATAACTGATATACCACTAAAATAAGACAGATGATTTTTTTGCCACCTTTTTTAGAATCAATTGTAACTATATTTAGAATTAATTACGAAGTCGTAATAACGAAGTTGTTTTCGAACGGATAAAAATCGTGTATTCATTAAGGGTAATTTCGTCTTTTCAAAAAAAATTATTGTGTTATGTTTTTTGAGGTGTACGCGTGAAATAGGTGCGACCCAAGTAGGTCATTTGAGTAAAAAACCCTCCTCTAGGTGGGAATAAGTCGCTGCAGTACGGTCACTGGAAATACTCAGTAATTTTGTGTGCATCGATTTGTCCACTCGAGCGCAAATCTGGTCTCTGGAAGAGATGATGCCTCTAAATATTCTTGAATTCCTTTCTTTCCAAACTTCGTGGATGGTGGTTTGAAGGAGCAGCTTGGCAATTAGGGCCTTGCTTCGTGCACTGTCATTTGTAGGGTTGCGGAACCAGACGACACAGCCGAAGAGGTTACGTGGTGGGGAAGGCCAGATCTTCCTCGCGAAGTGGATCCAAACATGGGCAACGAAATTACACTCCAGGAAAAGGTGATCATGGCTTTTGTCTAGCTCTTGGCAGAGAACGCATTGCGTCGGGGCTTGGATTCCCCAGCTGCGAATACGGTCTCTTGTCGGTAGACGGCGGAGAAAGACTTGCCATTGCAAGAATGTGTGGCTTGGAGTGTGGTGTCTGAACCAGACTAGTGGCGACCAATCAACTCTGTTTCCCCTTAGCCTGAGAATCGACCAGGTCTTCTTGGATGAGAATGTTGCTCTGAACTCGTTACTTCCTTGGTGCCACAAAGGAGAGTCATCTTCACTCAAGCTAGATGGGGGTGCAGTTGATAGCAGGGCCGAGTGAAGTTCCTGGGTTCTGTCGGATCTGGCTGCTGGTAAATTCCAATGCCTGTTGTTGCAGGCCGAGCAGATTCTCGCTAGCGAGGGGATCCGTAGGGATCGGGGCCCCTGCTCTCCGATGTAGTCGATGAGGGGTCCTAACGAGGTCCAAGTGTCGTGCCAGAAAAACGCCTTCTGGCCATTTCCGATTTTGAATCTGATGAACGGTTGGGCTGAGTTCCTTATGCTGAGTAGTTTCTTGAAGTTCCAAGATTGGCGGGGAGTCTCTTTGATTGTCCAAAAACTACGGTTCTTAATGAAGTGCAGTCTCGTCCAAGCCACCCATAATGAGCGCTCTTTTGAGAATAAAAGCCAGATTTGCTTCAGTCGGAATACGATGTTGGTGTCAATTAGTTTCCGCAGGGATAAGCCTCCCTCCTCTTTTGGTCTACATATCATGTTCCAGGCCACTCGAGTGGGTGTTGATGTTGATCCTGGCGGCTTCCAGAGAAAAGAGTTGCAGAGACTATCGACTTGTCGGAGGAAAAATTTTGGTAGTAGGAAGACTGCACTCAATGAGTTGACCAGACCGTAGATGACCGATGCTATGAGCTGGACTTTTCCGGCTCTAGACAGGAATCTCGTTGTCCAGGTCGCTATTTTGTTCTTGATTTTATCGAGGAGGGGCTGGAAATCAGTGCGGGATAGACGCCATGAGCTGAGTAGAATGCGTCGACAGTT